>NW_027062675.1:420226-712726 GCF_032884065.1 Artemia franciscana
CTTGGCTGGGGGGTGCCCACTTTGATAAAATTTTCATTTTGATTCGGCTTTTTCTGCTTATATTTGAGTCAGGAGGGGGGCGCTGTAATTAATTTTGCCCCAGGTACCATCAACCCTAGGAAGGGCTCTGTTAACAAGAGGTCTTTTAGGGGTTTGGATTAGACTTTGTTATTAAGTGACGATCAAAGGTAATATTTTTTCAGGGTATAAATATACTCTGAAAACTTTTTATCTTCTTCCTGAATTAATAAAAAAAAGAAAAAAAAACTTTCCATAAAATTAGTTTTTCAAAGACAAGTAAAGAGCTCTATTAAAGGTCCCATTAAACCACAAATAATCTTCCAAACATAAAACTAACACAGATCACCATTAATAAATAAATAAACCCCAAAATGAACAGAAATTACAATAAATAAACGAGTCAAACTCAAAACGAGCAGAAATTAACAAGAGTAAGGCTGACAAGCTCCATGCCTTTCCAAGACCAGAATATAATTTGCACCTTACTAAAAAAAAGGAAATGAATAATGATTGACAGTTAAACATACATAGGCCTACACTAATATTTATTCCTTAAAGTATTAATATTTTTTTTATTTATTAAAGTTAAAAAAAAAATGAAATTTTCTAAACTGTGTTATGTTTTCAGTAAAGTGCAAGCTATGTTATACTTTTAAGAAAGCTTGGGGGTTGTCAGCCCTACTCATATTAATCTCTGCTCGTTTTGAGTTTTGCTCATTTATTTATTGTAATTTCTGTTGGTCCGGGGTTTATTTACTTATTGATGGTAATTTGTGGTAGTTATCCGTTTGAAAGATTATTTGACTTTAATTCTGCTAATTTTTGGTTTAATGAAGCTTTTTACTTTTCTTTTAAAAATTTATTTTGTGGAAAAAATATTTCTAAATTAATTTCGGATCATTTTTTTTATTGTCATAGTCATTTCATGGAAAAAGAAAATAAAGTTTTATATTTTTTCCGGCTTTTCTTTAAGAATCCATAAATTTTTAACATCTGTTTAAAAAGTAGTAATAGCAATAGTCCTGAAAGTTTTGAACTTAATACCCTCAGTCTGCTATCTAGCAATTTCAAATCAGTTTCGTTTGGGGAAAAGAGGCCGTCTGGGTGGCTAATTGCCCTCCTATCACTTTTGACTCTTAAAAGGGAACTAGGACTTTTAATTTTCAATCAAATGAGCTCCATCTGAAGTCTATAGAACCACCCCTTCGGTGGAAACCTTTTGTTCCTCCCGGGCATAACTTACAACCTTGCCTAGGGTTCTGGGGGATTGTGTCAACCCTGAGGGCCTGGTTGTATTATTTCTGGACTATTTTGGAACAAATGGCTATCAAAATTTCTGTCGGATGCGTTTGGGGAAAAGAGGACTTCGAAGGAGGGGGACTTGTTGCCCTCTGAACAGTTTTGTCTTGAAAAAGAGTACTAGAAATCTTAGTTTCCATTCAAAAGAGCCCCCCTCTGATGTTTACACGACCATCCCTTCTGTAACAATCTTATGTGCTATTAAGGGGAAGCGAGTATAACTAATAGTCCTTTCCCTGACGGCTGTAGGGGGTTGTCATCCCGAAAGACATTATTACTTGATCTTTAAACTATGCTGAACAAAATGGCTGTCTCAAAATTTTGATCAGATGTGTTTAGAAAAATGATGGGGGTGTGAGGGGAAGTCTTGTTGCCCTCCAATCACTTTTGACTCTTAAAAAATGCACTTGAACTCTCAATTTTAATTCGAATAAGCCCATTATTAAAGTTTCTACGACAACTCCTTCTATACAGAGTGCCTTGGTCAGGCAAAAAAAAAAAAAAAAAAAAAAAAAAAAAAAAAAAAAAAAAAAAAAAAAAAAAAAAAAAAAAAAAAAAAAAAAAAAAAGTGCAATAGCAGTGCTATTGCGCTGCTTATAAAAGCTAATATCTCGGTAAATTTAGTCATGATACTAGTGCGCTATCAAAAATGAATAATTGGTTTGAAACATACATATTGCAATGTGCCTTCTGCTATCATTATGCATTAAGTATGGGTGTATGTTAATCTGATAAAATGGATGTATATGTAAAGTTATTGACAGGGTTGGTCTATATTTTGTCATTGAAAAATGCTTCGTGATTTTTCATAAGTACTTTTTTCTTCTTCTTCGGTTCGTTCACAAAAAAAAGAAGAGAAAACATGATTAGGAAAGAACCAAGAATACGAGGGTAATTTCGGCCAGCAGACAAAAAGAAGCGAATAGACTAAAGACAAAAGCGGCAAGCAAGGGCACCGGCAGAAATTTATCAGGGGACAGACGCAAAAATGGCAGTGGTGGCTGGATGACGGAATATATTTCGGGATATTTTTTTCGTAGGAATAAGTTAATTTTTAAATATTTTTAGGAAAAACTCTAATAAAAAGAGTAATGAAATTCCATGCAAAATGAAACAAAATACAGTTAATTTCAAAGGACAAGGATTTCTTGCAAAGAGGTCAATTTATTTAATCAGTAATACATTTGATTATTATGTGTTTAGTCTTAAAAGAAAATCAAACTGAAAGCAAAACTACAGAAATACGTTCAGACAAAATAGACGTGATTTGTGTACTTGTCAAGACAGATTTGTAATTGTCTTCATGCAATTTCCTACGCCTTAGAATAGTTTACAGAAAGAGTAGAGATGCTCAAAAATCATCCTGTCTGCATAGTTACCACGTTTTAATTTTTTACCGGTCATGTAAAATGTGCCTCTTTCATAACAGGACAATTCTCCCCCTTGAACTTAAATCCCTTATATATTCAGACATTTAAAATAAATAGAATAGCGAAAGAAAAACAAATTCAAACTTACTACCCAACTGTTAAAATGATCGTCTTTCTTTTTATTGATTAAATACAAAAAACGAGTTTTTTCCAACTGAGAGTAACGAGCGACATCAAAACTTCAAATAAACAGAAATTATTATATATATGAAAGGGGTTGTCCCCTCCTCAACGCCCCGCTCTTTACGCCAAAGTTCGACTTTTTCTGACAACTCCGCTTTTTAAAACAAAAAAATCCTCCCTCATGATAAATTCCTCCATGGAAAGATCCTCCCACGTAACCCTCTTCCCCGACCCCCCCCCCCTCAACGCGAAGAAGTCCTCCTGAAAACATCTGCACACTTCCCAACAATCATTACTATATGTAAACAATGGTCAAATTTTGTAACTTGCAGGCCTTCCCCCGAGGACTGTGGGGGATTAAGTCGTCTCAAAAGACATAATTATTAGGTTTTTAGACCATGCTGAACAAAACGGCTATCCCAAAATTTTGATCCAGTGACTTTGGGAAAAAAATGAGCGTCGGAGGGGGCCTAGTTGCCCTCCAATTTTCGGTCACATAAAAAGGGCACTAGAACTTTTAATGTCTGTTAGAATGAGCCCTCTTGCGACATTCTAGGACCACTGGGTCGATAGGGTCACCAGTGAAAAAAAACAAATAAACACTCATCTGTGATCCGTCTTCTGGCAAAAAAAAACAATCCACATTTTTGTAGATAGGAGCTGGAAACTTCTACAATAGGACATTCTTGTAGATATGAGCTTGAAACTTCTACCAAAGGGTTTTTTGATACGCTAAATCTGGTGGTGTGATTTTCGTTAAGATTCTATGACTTTTAGGGGGAGTTTCCCCCTATTTTATAAAATAAGGCAAATTTTTCTAGACTCATAACTTTTGATGGGTAAGACTAGACTTGATTAAACCTATATATTTAAAATCGGCATAAAAATACAATTCTTTTGATGTAACTATTGGTTACTACAGTTCGTTACCACGAACTGTTTGGTAAGGTAAGATTTATTCATCATGATATACGCATACAATGTTACATTTTACTAATCCCCAAAGGCTCTTTGGCCTGTCAAGAAGGGGTAAGACAAACGAGTCACTTATTCAGAGAAGAAAAAACAAAAAAAGTTGGCACTTTTTTTTTTCATGTGCCTGATTGGTTACTCATGTGCCTTATTTTTGAAAAACGGGGGAACAACCCCAAAAAAGCAAGCGATCTTGTTGAAAACCCCTTTATTAGATACATCATATCAGATAACCTTGCCGTAGAGGTTTCAAGCTCCAACCTTCGAAATGTGAAATTTTACATTTTCTTTCAGAAGAAAAATCGTCGATGCAATATTTGTTTATTTGTTGTTTCTTTCCAGGGATGATTGTACCAACCCGAAGATCGGAGATAATTGAAAGGGAGCTCACTCAAACGTAAATGTTAGGCTCTTTTATAAGTGACCATACAGATTGGGCCAGGGGAAAGTCTTGTTTTCTGCCCTTTTTGGGCACCAAACTACGACTTTACTACGAAGAGGAGGAATTTGCAATCAGTTTAAAATTCTGAGAAGCTAATTGATTTAAGAGTATCAATAACTCTATTTTAGACTTCCCAGTTGCAAAAGAAGTAATACCACACGATGGCAGTACTAGATTCAACCCAGTTGATTGGCTTGCAGCCAACAATGGGGCAACACACATTTTTCCCATGGTTTTTTCACTATTATGCTTTCTTCCCTTTGGTTTCCTTATAATTACTTTATTTCCCCAAATTTTCAGGGGGCATGGTTCGCCACTGCCCCCTGCCGGCACCCATGGTGGTAAGGATCTCTAAGTCCTTGCCACCATGTGTGCAAGGGGCAAATTTGAAGCCAATTATCGTAAATTAAGTGAAAATGACAGTAATGCCTGAAAAATCAACCCCTTTCTGTGGATGCTTTAATTATCCATAAAATAAGATGAATCACCAAATATGAATCACCATATATGAATCACCATAAAATAAAGATGATATCACCAAAGCTCTAAATTCTAATATTGCTGCTGTTTCTTTTGATTCTGCTTTAAGCAGCCTTGTGTTTGAAAATCCTAGCCACAAAATACTTTTTGAAGAATGCGCCCTTATTAGTAATGACCTAGGCATAAAGCAAGTCGTTCAGGAAGAAATTGAAATTAGACTTGAGATTAATAGTAACATTTCCTTAAATAGCGACTTGGGATAATAATCAATAAATGTTCTATACGCAAATTTAGTTAACAGTGATCTTACAAAATATTATTAAAAATAAATACATATTAACATAGAACCTGTCACAAACAGACCTATGAAAGCAGGAGCTAAAAAAGCAAGATTAACACTAGAAAGGTGTTTGTTCATCATTCTCTTTCATTTCCATGAATTGCCTCGTTTCATGACAGTTTATTTATGAGTCCTGGTTTAACTTCGCTGAAGTAAGGGTGCTGGGACCGTAAAAAAAAATCATTTTAGTTGTATTGGTTTTATCTTGACATAAGTTTTTCTTCATATTTATGTTGCTGAGGTCGGCCCTTGGACATCGTGCCGAAATATTCATTCTAATTAGTTTCCCACTGTCTTGCGAAAATAATTTCCATTTGTTTTTCTTGTTTTTGGTGTTTCTCAACTATTCTATTATTGTATCAATCGAAGAGGGTAATTTACTAAGCAAAAAATATCTAATTCTACCATATCTTGACATTACAATACCAATCTATACAAAAAAAAAAAAAAAATCTAATGTAGTATAATCTCATTATTATTTAAATTATAGAAATTATGGGATTTAAAACAAAACTCATATTTTACGATAATTCATTATTACTGCAAGCAAAGTCAGTCGAGTGAAAATAGCTTAGCTTTTGGTTCACCGGATTTAACTTTTGGTGAAAAAAAATTCAAATAGCCTTGATTTGCCGATAGAGCCTTAAAAAGCACCAATGGAGACTGGAGCTACCAGAAAAGCGGATAAAGAAGCACTGGCAGGTTTTTCCGGAAAAATCCCCAATGAAAGCAAAACTTTACTGATAACTTAACACGCCCTGATTTAATAATAACTTGATGTTTTCTACTAATTCGAGCATTTTATTTTTTAGGAGAAGCATATGGTTGTATTCGTTGAAAGTAGTGTTTTAGAAGAACCTCTTCTGAAAGGGCATGGGGCATTTCTTTCTATCAGAGACAAGCTTATGTCATTCAAAGAAGGCAAAGACGACTTAACAGACAAAATTGACTTTATAGCCTGCTTGGGTGGTGATGGAACACTACTTTATGCTAGTTCCCTATTCCAGGTTAGTGCTTCTCTTATTTTTTTTTAAATTATAATAATAATATACTGTAATAAAAGGGCTTTTTATTCTTTAAAGAATCACTTTCTCTAAAAAAAAACTTGTCATTACTTTTCTTGAAAGAGTTGGTAGATTCACCCACAACCGCCTCTCAGGGGAGGTTGTTCCATTCCTTAACTGCTCGGTTTGAGAGGCCATCTTTCCGACTTCTTTGTTGAAAGTGTTTTGTTTTGGCTTAAATTTTCTATTCTCGCAAATTATTTGTGTTGAAGAATAGTGTCCAATGCCATTGTAGTTTACTATTGTGTATACAATGTATTGTAATTATTATTGTGTTTTATGATGATAAGAGGCACCAATCAATGCTGTAGGACTTTTGGCTGCAACACTTACTGCGGGAATATCAGGTTCGATGCTGGAATCTTACAGCTACTTTTGCTTTATAAATATGGTTATATTTTTTTTAAGTTTCATAAACAGTTTAAATCCGCTGTTGCCACTGTTGGCAACACTGTTGGCATGAAGATCGACCTAGAATATAACTAGGTTAAATAATAATGTTTAGGGTGGGAAAAACTTCTGAACACCGGATATGAAGACTTTAAAGTACGGTCAAAATTAGGTTTAGGGTAGCATTCGCGTGCATTATGTGACCCCATTTGGGACAGTTGTACGATACATTCAGATTTTGTCCAATATGGTACTAAATTATTTCGTGTTTTTCTCTAAGAGTTTGATTCAATGTTAAACAAAGTATTGTCTTAAAAGGGGTTATTTACCCCAGTTGGTTTTAAATATCTACTACTACTAATAATAATAACTCACCGCAGCACCCAGCCGCCTGAGGCCAAGACAGATACACACGCTCCTCCTCCATCCAAATCTATATTAAAGCCTCCCTCTTTACATCCTCCCAGGAATATCCCATTTCCTTCAAATCCTTAAAAAGGTGGCCGAAGTGCTCTATATTCGGCAGTCTGGTTGCTCAAACGGGTAGATAAAAGATAAACACTCAGAAAAACACAAATATTTGACAAACCATCTTCTGCCTTTTGAAGATCTCTGGCTTCAGGGCCATTCTTGAGAAGTCTCGTTATCGTAGCTTCCGATATCTTGTCTTGGTTTCGAAACTTTTCTTCTTAATCTTGTGAAAGACACCCAGGACCGTGGTTGTTCTACGGTTTACATCTTCACTGCACTCATCTTTACAAATAATACTACCGACGTAAGTGAATCTATTCATTTGATCCATCGTCTCCTTATCCTAAAACACCTCTTCCTATTCATTTATTCCTAGTCTAAGTAAATTTATCATCTTAGCATTAATTTTCAAGCCTAATCTTGCATCCGAACTCTAAAAGCCTCTAAAAATTCACTCATTTGGTTAATATTTTCATCTAAAACACTCAAATCTTCTGCATAATCTAATTCTAGATGGGTTATAATTACCCATTCGATTCCATGCTCTCCCGTAGCCTTTGCCATGTTCTTGAGGACAAAATCAATCAAACTAATGCATTTAACCCGGGATAGGGCAAAACCTTGACGGAATCTCTGATTCAACACGGCTATTAACCTCACTCCCTACCGCAGCAACATTGTTCTCATACATACTACTAATCACTTTGATGTACTTATCTGACACCATGTTCAAGGATAGGGCCTTCAATAAAGGTTTTCAATCGGTTGAAGTTACTAGTTTACAATACTGAGAAGTTTTGAAAAATTTTAGATATTGAAATGTTTATTTTAACTTGAGCTTGGAATGGGGGGGGGGGGCTAAAGACAAATTGAATTCATGAATTTTTTTATTTCTCTGTTATTGCTCTAAACTTTATTTCAATACTTCAGAATACATTAACTAATAGCCCAGTAAAACAAGATTAGAGAAAAGTAATGAAGAAAGAAATAACGGTAGAGAGCCATTGGACAGTTTGTATTTGAGACATAGTCATGTTACAAATAAAACAAAACAAAAGTTGACCCAGTTCCATAACAGTTGATACTAATAGCATAAAATCGACGAGCCTAAGTTAAAAAAACCAGCAAATATCACTTTTGGAATTTAAAGTCTATAATTGTCAAAATATGGATCACGGAACAGAAAGGGGGAGAGGGAAACAATTGCAAAATTTCAGCCCAGAAAAGTACTTTTATAGCCTCTCTCTCTCTCTCTCTCTCTCTCTCTCTCTCTCTCTCTCTCTCTCTCTCTCTCTCTCTCTCTCTCTCTCTCTCTTTCTCTCTCTCTCTCTTTATCTCTCTCCTCTCGTATTGGGGAAAGACAGACCGTTTTCCTCAAAAGGCCTAACGCCTGTCATTCATTAGTAATGATTCAAAATACTCTCTCTGCAAAACTCGCTCAACCAAAAAAATCTTTAAAGTTTCAAACTTTAAAAACTAGAGTTTACATTATAGCTAAAGTTAAAGTCTACATTTTTTTTGGTTCAATTGAAGATTCGTCTAGAAGTCACGCGGGATCTTTTTTTGTGATAAAATAACAAACAAGTTAGCATAATTTTTTCAACTTTTATATGCTCTCTATAAGAGGCAATTGTAATAATCCATTGAAAAAAAAAGCTTGTTAACTTTTGCCTTTTATTTTGGAATTGTGATCTAGAGGAAGTTCCAGGAACATGGGGAAACCTTGGTAGGGGAGTGCCTTGGAGTATTTCAGAGAGAACTTATTGTTTTTTTTTTTTAAATTGTATTCTCTTTTGAAATCTTTCAATAAAGAATATATGTTCTTAAAATCTTTATGAAAATCATTTGGTGAAACGTTATCCAATAAGATATGCTATTACTTGCAAGATGTGGGGAAATCTTGAAAGCTTTTCACTTTCGACTGGAAGGTTTTTGAAACAAAAATATGATTATAATCCAAAAATTCAATATTTTGTAGCATTAGCCATTCACAATTTTTGGACTCCCTCCAATCAGCTGTCATATGCAGGATATCCTTTTTTACAAAGCGCTTCCTGATGCATCGATAGGCCAACCATACATTTTTTTTAAAGAGAATGGACTGCCACACTCTGGAAATGGAGAGAGAATGTCACACTCTTAAAATTTAAATGGAGAGAGAGAGAGGGAAAGAGAGAGAGAGAGAGAGAGAGAGAGAGAGAGGGGGGGATGAAGAGAGGTAGGAGAAGTTAACAGGGTCCTTTGTTGATTACTAACTCAAATTTTCCCTTACATCTTGATAACCCATCGTTTTAACAAAGTTTCCTATACATACGTGGGTTTCTATATATTTGTCACTGTCAGGGTAATGCCTACGTTACTGGAATATTTGCTGTTTTTTTTTTTTTTTTTTTTTTTTTTTTTTTTTTTTTTTTCAGAGTGTGGCAGTCCATACTCATCTAAAAGATATATTGTTGAAGAAGTGAACAGGGTCCTTTGTTGATTTCTAACTCAAATTTTCCCTTACATCTTGATAACCCCTCGTTTTAACAAAGTTTCCTATACATACGTGGGTTTCTATATATCTATCACTGTCAGGGTAATGCCTACGTTACTGGACTATTTACTTTTTTTTCAGAGTGTGGCAGTCCATACTCATCTAAAAGATATATTGTTGACCTGTCAAAGCATCATGAAGCACTTTAAAAAAAATTATATCATGCACCGGGCAGCTGCCTTTTTCAGAGTAACCCTCATATTTGACGAGTATATTTAGATCACAATATGCAATTATGGCTAAATACTGAAGAGCTCCTTATATACATCCAGAATACATTCATAGACTCAAATCGAAAAGAATTTAATGAGCAATTCAGAAGAAAGATGCTGCAATTCAAGAATTGCTGCCTGTCGTAAATTGGACTCTGGACCAAAAATAAGGGTAGATTTGTCGCCAAAGGCAACACCTAGTAGTTGCCAGAAGCAGTAAGCAACAGGAATGGCTTTGAGTGGAAAGATGAGGCCTCTAGTTCTTCTGCTTACCTAGTTCCTGTTATTCTATCTTGATGAACGAAAAGATCTGTTCAAATACAAGTATGATGAAATTAGTTATGTTGAGCAAAGGGAAGGATTGATTATTATTCAGAAACTGGTTCGATATTATGCTGCGGCAATGCTGACTGCCACACTCTTTGACGAAATTTGAAAGACAGTTGTCTGTCTTGATCAATGTTAAGATATAGCTGCAAAATTGACTTCGAACAGAAACAATGGCTGCAGTTATGTCTACAATGCAATTGGTTCGCAACATCAGCTCTGATGGAAGGAGAGTAGCAGAATGGAAGCCAGAGGAGAGGATGATGAAAAACTAGAAAAAAAACAAAGGTCGCATACGAAGACGAGGAGGCAATTGATTTTAGTGGTTAATGAGTATAATTTTATCCTTGTCTGTTTCTATCATTTACAAGTTTATAATTAATGTATTAATAAATAGGTTACTTAAAAAAATTTGTTGTACCTTTTTCTTAGCTGATCGCCATCACGACATAGACAAATCTTGCCGAAAGACAAAAAACTACCCATAAATATGAGCTTAACGCTGAAGATTCAAGCACTGTTTCCAGTGTAAATTTTATTTGTTTTCTCTTTCGTCAACCAGGTTTGTCTATGTCGCCCACTCTTTTGTGAATTATCAATTACAATTTAACAATGGAGCTAACGACAAGAAAAAATGAAGTAAAAGAGAATTAGAGGAAAAGATAAAAAAGGAAAAGGAAAAAAGTAAAGAGAAAAGGAAAAAAGCGAAAAAAGAGGAATATAAAAAGAGAAGAAAAAACGCTTAAGGTTGTGAAGAGGCTAGCAAAAAGCCGGAAACGACAGTCTATAGACCCTTTACCTTTATGTTTTTTTAAACTCTAGTTTCCACAAGGTATAAAACTTTCGTTTACTTTTTTTTTTATAGAAAAGTCATGTCTTGGGACGATGTTGTTCAAAGCTCGAACGAATGGACATTCAGGTTTTTTGTGTTTGTTCCTGTTTGATTTTCATTTTTGTCAACGAAGTTGTAACTTGTGTTCGATATGAAAAATAATTCTAGTCTATAATAAGTGCTGTGTAATCGATAGGAGAATGTAAAAAATTCTTTATCTTTCAGCAATCCGTTCCTCCAGTGATGGCATTTCATCTTGGCTCTTTGGGATTTTTGACACCATTTGAATTTGATAACTTTCAAGATCAGGTGACAAATGTATTAGAAGGTAAAGTACAGCTCGTTTTCAGTTAGTGGTATTAAGAACTGTAAGTTCTTTTAAGATACCAAATTTATTGAACGTTGAGAACTTTAATCGAAAAGTCCTCTATATGCAGTGATGCAGTTTTTGGAAGTTTAATGCTCAAAACTTGAAAAAAATGCAACATGGGTGATAAATCCACAAAAAAAGTTTAAAACATTCGAAAGCAAACGGTTAGGTGGTCTTATTTTCTCTGAAGGTGTAGTTGTTTTTGGAACTCCTAAAATTGTTAATTTCTGAATTTTCAGGGACAGAAAGTGAACAGCTTAATAATAGTGAAGCAACCGACATATTTTTTTTTTTTTTTTATGTATAAAATTACGTTTTTAAGGTATGAGTTTGCCTAAGGTGGGTGAAGCGGGCAAAAAAATGTTTTATTTTGAAGCCACTGATGCTCAAGTTCAAGTTCTATTTATTTTCATAAAATAACAATAACAAAAAACAATATCCCAAAGGGCTCAATGACCCGTTATTTGGGAAACAATGACCCGCTATAAACCCTATTGGGTGAGGTTAATCTCGAGCTAAATAAGACTTGGAGGTAGAACAGGCTCAAGCTATCTTTATCCTCGTCCAACCAAACTCCACCCTTTCTTGTATGACTTTTGCTGCTCTCTTGCTGATGACATTCACCTTACTGTTTTTAATCGTAGAAATTCGTCAGTAACAGCAGTGTTAATCATGCACAAATTTCGCTTGTGTGCAAGAAGGGGAGGCTGGATCTGGCCCTAAAATTCGCCAGAAGATATTTCTCCAGTAATATCTTAATATAAAGGATCTGTCCCAAGGGCATGATCATTTTTTACCTTTGAATTGACAAATTCATCTAATTTGCAGTTGAAAGTGACAGAGTGGGATTTAGAAATAAAAAATCATTAAACAAAATGTAAATATTAAATACTTCGAGTTAGGGCATTTTGTGGGAGGAGGGAGAAGACCAAAAGGGAGACAAACATTGAAAGTTCGACAAATTACACGTATATGAAGGAGCACAGCTTCTTCCCTTTATCTTTTGCAGTGGTTTTTGGCACTCTTGAGAGCACTTCAATTTCAAAATGAAATTGTGGAATTTCAATTCGACTCAGAATCAAGCGTCCTAAATATTCTGCTTCCTGAGTATTTAAAGTGAATCGGTATGGGAACAATAGGCCCTTCTTACAGTAAACTCTTCTTACCATGTAGTTTCTTTATCGTCTTTGTTATGGCAATAAAACTACATTTCAATGAATGAATGCATGAATTTTTGAATATAGGAAGTAAAAATACTCTGAAACTTACCAACACCTACCAAAAAATGACGCGAAACTTTATAATTACTAAAAATAGAATCTTTTGTTCCACTCATAAGTTGAATTGTCACCAATTTGTTTTGTGGTTTGATCAAGATGGCTTCAACGTCTCCTCCCTTGCTGTTCGGGAAACGTTGGCCGGGAAACATTTCCTCCCTTTCCGGCGAAGAAACGTTGCCCTTGAGGCCTTTCCGGCGAAGAAACGTTGCCCTTGAGGCCTTTCCTCCCTTTCCGTTGAAGAAACATTGGTCGGGAGGAAACAACAGAATGGTGCTAATCTCTATATAATTGAGTACCGTAAGCTTAACGTCAACGTCTCCTTCCTTTCTGTTGAAGAAACGTTGACCGGGAGGAAACAACAAAGTGGTGCTAATCCCTATATATCGTATATCGTATATATCGTATATATATCGTATGATTATCCTATATATCGTATGATTATCGTAAGCTTGGACCATTTTTTCTAAACTATCGAGATATATTGGAAGAAAGTTGTATACTCTTTTGTTGATAGAAGAGCATCGCCAAGTGCTGAAAACCATTTTGTGACCAAGATGGGCCCAGGATTGCACAAAGACTCCATTCATACTGGAGATCAAAGGGACTTCTTGCTGTTCAGTTCTAAGCCGTCTTAAGCGCTTCGGTGTAGACTTGGGAAGATGTGTTGTTCCCTGTCCTGTACTGGTATCTGGAACCATTGATTTTCCTTGAGGCCAAAATAATTTCAATGATATAAAGAACATGAAAATTGGAATTAGGAATATTACGACGTTTAAACCTGACTATCGTATCGACATTTCGAATGACTAATTCATACGATTCGAACTGGACTTATGGAGTCTCAGAAACTCATATCCCAGGGGTAGGAAGCATGAACTTAGGTGACATAGAATATGTTTACTCAGGCAGGAAGGATGGGGTACATAGACACGGAGTAGGGCTCATGATGAACTAGAAGCAGATAAATCTCGTTTAGGCTGGGAATGCATTAGCAATAGAATACTAATCGCTCATTTTATGATTAGAAAGTTCAGGGTATCAGTTATAGTAGTGTATGCCGCTGTAGAACCAACAGACGGAAATACTAATGACTCAGATAAATTTTACTTACAGTTACAGGAGGAAATAGACACGGTTCCAGGTAGAGATATGGGGTTTTTATTGGGAGATTTTAACGTCCTAGCGGTAAAAATAGGGATAGATGGTATCCTAGCCTAGGTAAATTTGGTGCAGGAAAAGAAAACAGCAATGGCTACAGACTCTTGGAATTTCGTATTTATAACAATCTAGCTATAACTAATACTGTGGTTGGTCATAATTAAATAAAAAGACACGTTTTTTCAACTGAAAAGTAGGGATCAACTTTAAAAATTAAAACGAACAGAAAGTATTACGTATATGAAGGGGATTACTCCTCCACAACACCTCGCTCTTTACGCTAAAGTTGTTATTACTTTTGAAGAAAGCTTTTTATTGTTCAAATTGAACAAACATAGTGTATCAGGAGTCGTTCTTGAGGATTTGAGGCAGAATTCGCACTTTAGCGTAAAGAGCGAGGTGTTGTGATGGAGGAGGAGCGTGCGTAGCTGTGTTGGCCTCATGTGGCTTGGTGCTGTGGTGAGTTGTTAGTAGTATTAGCTGTATAGTGAAAAGAGAAGGAGATTTCACAATAGACAATGTAAAAAATCTCTGCTGTCGCTTAATGTAAAGAATTTATATTTTTGTGCCGTATTTAAATAGAGGAAAGGGTGGAAATTTGTCACCCATTCTTGTTTGTAGATTCAGAAAACACATTTGGTATATTATAAATTTTATAATTATACCTGATCTCCCCCCCCCCTTCCGCGAAAGAAAATCAGACCTCAGGTATTTTTGGGGCCTATCAAGTAAAATAACATCAAATATTACCGCCAAAATTAGAAAAGAAAGGAAGAAAGGAAGTGCACGATATTGGTGATATGGAAGATTTCCATCGTCTAGAGCCTACACACTTTATAATCTCTTGAACTTTTCTTGCAATCTGATAATCCAAAATTAAGGAACTTGCAGTACGTCCGAGCCTTCGCTATCTGGCCACGTGCTAGCTGGAACGCTGACAATATGCCGGGCATTCCAACATCATTTATCCGACGAGTCTAATTACTGATCGTTATCTGTTCACGAGACATAAATTACTGTAGATAGTAGGAGGATTGCTGGGCACACCCAGTGACCATGTCATGACCTGTACGTGCCTTGGAAGGCATCTTCGGAGACCACTCGCAAGTTTTTCGTCACGGCTGGTTATTTCTCTTCAATAGATGAAAAACGGGTCCTTTTCATGTCTTGGCTGTTTTATTCCGAGAAACAAAACAAGTCTGCTGTCATGACGTCAGGACTAAAGGGGGATGGGGGTAGGGGAGTGTCGGCACTTGGCGTTGGGCCAGGAACCTGCGGACTCGTAGTGGACTGTGACAAGGCATATTTTTCTTATGCAGCTGCTAGGTAGTGGAAATCCCCTTGTCATCTTGAGGACCCTTTTTCGGATTTTTTCTAAAACATCCATTTGGTATGCTGCGTCTCTGGCCTTCGGGAAAAAGCTCCTCGTTGACACTCGTTTGCAGTTAAAAAAGGCTACTAGCATTGTTTTCGCATTTTATTTGCGGATTCATGCCTTTTTTGGGGGTTGTTTCTGGAGCCTGGTCAAGCAATGGTGTTTATTTTTTTTTTGGTTTGTATTCAGAAAATCAGGTTTTATAACTAGTGGTGAGTTAGTCCAAATAATTAAGATCATTTTCAACACATTGCGAAAGCTTGCTTGAAATTTCCGCTCGGTTGCTCTTTTGGTCGCCTGACAACACCTTGGGCATAAGCTTGGCGCGCATTTTACTTCTTTCCAAATCCTCAGTAATAAACCGAAACGCAACAGCAGACGGAACTTTCAGTTCAATGACATTCATCTCGATTCTCAATCGGCGGTTAGAGTCCAGCACTTGCCGAACACGACTCACGTTGGTCACAATCAGTTTTCTTGGGTGCCTATTGCTTTGGGTGCTTGGGGCGTTGTTCTTCGTGAACTTCTTCCCACTCTCCTTAAAGGCCTTCAATCACAGAGAAACTTGTGACTTAGACAGAGAAATTTGTGAGCCTGGATATTTTATCAGTATCCTCAAGAGGCGTTTCTGGTTTAGCACAAAACTTAAATGTGTAAACGTTGCTCGATCATCGATTTTGTTTTTCTGTGGTGCAGCTGGTGCGCAAAGGTTTGTTATAACGGACGCACTGTCCCTTCCACGGATTACAGACTACTGAGGCCCGACTATGGCCAAGCTTACCGTCCTCCCAGTGTTGCCAACGCTTAGGGATAAACTTTACCAGTTTCCCGACTAAAATTCTGCCACAGAGATGAAATTATACGATCTGAGCGTAGGTTAGAAAGAGTTTTCGTCGCTTTTATAGAATATCTTTTTATTAGTGTAATGCAAAATCAGA
Source organism: Artemia franciscana (assembly GCF_032884065.1). Lineage (NCBI taxonomy): Eukaryota > Metazoa > Arthropoda > Branchiopoda > Anostraca > Artemiidae > Artemia > Artemia franciscana. The sequence goes on from NW_027062675.1 coordinate 436,287, forward strand.
ATTTCCATAATAATAACTTACTCTCTTCTTTGTCAGGTTTGTCAAAGAAACTTTTTATTTGTATCAAAACAAGTACAAAGTTTTATTATACACAAGGAATCAAAGATACATCACAAGAAATCAATTCATTTAATCTATTGAAATCAATTAAAGTCGTCAATCCAGGGTGCCAGAAAAGGGGGGGGGGTCAATTGACCCTAGAATTTGCGAAATATATTTTCTTGTTTAGAAAAAAAACTCCCTTTGGTATTTTCACTTTATACAAATGAAAAAAGAACTATAATACCTCCTAAATTTTTAAGATAACGATATTTGGTGTCTTCATAAAAAATATTTAAAAACCCTTGTCTGTGAGCCATATATTTTCGTGAATTGGCCTCCCAAAACTACGCAAAGGAAACACAAACTTACTTTACAATCATCCAGCCTGAACTAATAACATTATGGAATACTACTTAAATTTTAAATAGAGTTCAATTGACAAACTTGACTAACCCAGTTTCGAAACGTTTAAGAATGGTAATTAAGGGATTTTTATTCACTTTTGTACCAGAGAAATTCTCTGGAACATTCCTGTTCTTGTGCTAAGACCCTGAGAAGGAGTAACTAGAGAAAAATTTAGTCAGCGTCGCCAGTCAACATTTTCGATTTAATGCAAGGCTTGATGATGACAGGTTATGTTAGTTTAGGTTGGCTTAGGTTAGGTACAGGTTAGGTAAACTAACATAATCAAACCTAACTTTAGCTTTTTACCATCATAGCTTGCATAAGACTGATAAAGCTGACCTGCAAAGCTAATTGAATCCAAGCAGAGAAAATGGAATTTTGGACATTCACCCGTGAATGCCGATATAAGCCAGATTTTGGATATTCACGGTAACGTATATATACGTATATATATATATATATATATATATATATATATATATATATATATATATATATATATATATATATATATATATATATATTGGTTTTTGTTTACGCCAGTACTAGGGGGGGCCCCATGGAAACAAAAAGTCGTTAAAAAACAAGACAGATTGCCATTTTCTTGTGTATGAAGGGTCTGCTCCCTCCTCCACTACTGGATCTTTATGCTAAACTTTGACTTTTTTTGTACCAATCTTTCAAGATCAACTGTTTAAATAGTTTAGACCGATTAATTATAAGACCAAGCTTTTTTTTTACACGCTATGAAGCTTTAGTATAAAGAATGAGCTATCGAAGGAAGTAGCTCCCCTCATATATGGAATAATTTCTGTTTTCTCACAATTTGTGTAGGCCAAAGGGTCGTCAAATAAAACTTGCCGGAAGTTTCATTGCTGTCGCTATGTAGATGTATGTAGCAACATTTTGATTTTCAGGTCATGCAGCATTAACGCTAAGATCGAGACTCCGATGTATTATAATTAGAAGAGACAAGGAAATAAAGGACGCTAATGAAAACAATGGAATGAAGAGTCGACGACCTAATTCTACCAATCTATTGGTGTTAAACGAAGTTGTGATTGATCGAGGCCCCTCACCATATTTGTCCAATATAGATCTCTTTCTGGACGGACGGCATATTACGTCAGTACAAGGAGACGGTTAGTTTTTATCATTAGATTAGTTTTATCTTAGGACTACTAAGGGAATAAGAAAATATTTCTGTACAACAGCCTAATAGATTCAATTTATAAAGTGGTAGTGCGCCAATTCGCTGCAGCCTACAGAGGGTTTAATATTTATCCTACTATTATACAGGCTCGAGATCTGACAAAAGGTTGAGGACCCCCAAATTAAAATCTTATGTCTGTCGAATTTAAATTAAAAGACTTAGCTGATATGCTGTCAGAGTTCGCATATTCTAGAGAATATGCTTTCGAAAATGCTTTAGAAATGCTGTCATACGGTGGTCCAGAAATTTTTTGTTTGTGTTGGAACATTTTAATATATTTAGATATTTTACATATAAACACGAAATGAAACTAATCTGAATATTTCAAAATCAGGATCAACCTATGTAGGATTAAAGAGGTCGAACGATATATCTCACCCCCCCCCCCAAAAAAAAAGAGAAAAATGGATTTTTTAAAACTTTGTCTCGGAGATAAATATTTCTTTTTTATCTAGTGAACTAGAATCGCCAGATTTTTATGGCACTTGGTATCTACCAAGTGGCATGTAGCGATCGCAAATTGTGTCGGTCGGTCCCGGATTTGCTAGTTTAGGCACTTCCAGGTAAGCTAGGACGATTAAATTTGGCAGGCGTATCAGAAACCAGACCAGATTAAATTAAAAATGGTCGTTCTTCGATTCGACCGTCTGAGGGGGGGGGAGTTGGGGGACGGTTAAATCGGAAAAATTAGAAAAAAATGAGGTATTTTAAAACTTACGAACGGGTGATCGGATCTTAATGAAATTTGATATTTAGAAGGATATCGTGTCTCAGAGCTCTTATTTTAAATCCTGGCCAGATCCGGTGACATTGGGGGGAATTGGGGGAGGGGGAACCTAAAAACTTGGAAAACGCTTAGAGTGGAGGAATCGGGATGAAACTCGGTGGAAAATAAGTAGAAGTCTTAGATACGTGATGGACATAACCGAAACGGAACCGCTCTATTTGCGGGTGTTGGAAGGGGTGATGGTTAATTATGAAAAATTAGAAAAAATGAGGTATTTTTAACTTACGAAGGAGTGATCGGATCTTAATAAAATTTCATATTTAGAAGGATCTCGTAACTAAGATCTCTTTTTTTAAATCCCGACCGGATCCAGCGTCATTGGGGGGGATTTGGGGGGGGGGACCCGATATATTTGGAAACACTTAAAGCGGAGAGATCAGGATGAAACTCAGTGGGAAGAATAAAAACAAGTCCAAGATACATGATTGACATAACTGGACCGGATCCGCTTTCTTTGGTGAGTTGGGGGAAGGAGTAATTCGGAAAAATTAGAAAAAATGAGGTATTTGTAACTTACGAACTTGTGATCAGATCTTATTGAAATTTGATATTTAGAAGGATCTTGTGCTTTAGAGCTCTTATTTTAAATCTTGACCAGATCCGGTGACAATGGGGGATCAGGATGAAACTTGATGGGAAGAATAATTGCAAGTTATGGAGAAGTGATTGACATAATTGGAACGGATCCGTATTCTTTGGAGGAGCTGGGGGGTGTTAATTTGGAAAAATTAGAAAAATTGAGGTATTTTTAACTTAAGAACTGGTGACCGGATCTTAACGAAATTTGATATTTAGAAGGAACTAATGTCTCAGAGCTCTTATTTCAAACCCCGACCACATCTGTTCACATTGGGGGGGAGTTAGAGGGAGAAACCGGAAATCTTGGAAAAGACTTACAGTGGAGAAATCGGGATGAAACTTGTGGGTGGGTAGAATATGCAAATGTCGTAGATACGTGAATGACGTAACCGTACTGGATCCGCTCTCTTTGGGGAGATAGGGGGTGGGGATCAGTGCTTTAACGAGTTTGGTGCTTCTGGACGTGCTAGGACGATGAAAATTGGTAGACCTGTCAGGGAGCTGCGCATATTGACTTGGTAATGTCGTTTTCCCCGCTTCGAACATCTGGGGGGCCGAAGGAATGAATTTTGATATTTAAAAGGACCTCGTGACTCAGAGCTCTTATTTTAAATCCCGACCGGAATCAAGCCTCTGATTTTCCTTTAAATCAATCTATTGATTTTTAGAATTTTGCTAGAGCTCATACCATATGAGCTCTTGGTTCTTGGCTTTTCCGGCCTCGTCAAAAAGGCCATATGAGCTCTTAGCCCTTGTTGTTGATTGTGCCCATGGTTTCAGTTTCCTATTTGGTAGACAAATTATTTGGTAGATTTAGTGTATTTTTTCGGGAGTACCGAAATCAAAGCTGTTGTTACCGCCCTTAGGAATGACAGTGTTGTTCAGTTTGAGTAAATTTCATAATGGTTTTGATCAGAGATTTTGTTACTTATGCAGGATCTGAATGGCTAATATATCATGCTTTTTATCACGATTTTAATCACGCTTTTCATTAGTTGCCAAACAATATCTTAAATTGAAGTGAAATAGCCCTTCAGTTTTCTCTTTAATTAATAATCTAAGTACTAGAGGTCGAAGATTGCAAGCAACAGTTCGAGTCTGTGCTTCAAAGCGCAAATTTGTGCGCCTAAAAGAGCACAAAAAGCGTAAAACTGATGGAAAGTTTGAAGAAACGCTAGAATGTAGTGCAAAATATGGGGAACCCAAAAATCACAGGTAGTAAGTAAAGCGATCGCTTTATAGCCCATTTGCAACCGCTGAAAAGTGCGCTGAAAGTGCAAAACTCATCTGCTTGTTACAGAAAATTCCGATTCTGTAGAACACGGTTTGAAATACCGAGGGTCGAGTAGTGTTGAAAAGAAAATGAATCTGTAAGCCAGAATCTGGTCCTGGCATGTATTAATGCTCACTTCAAGTGCAAAAATAGAAAAAAATTGCAAAACATTAGTTTCTTAAAATAAGCGGTAATTCGAAATGACATCGAGCATGCAATACGACGCGCGATTTAGTGTCTTGCAGAGCTCACGACCCTTAATGACACGAAGAGACCGACGGATTTCGAACACACATAGAGACCTACATGACACTTTTTCGGAGATCCACAACCAAAAAAGCCATTTCTGTTTGCTATTTTAACTAACTTGTCTTGATTGTCATTGCTATTGGAAAATGAAATACAAAAAAGGCAATAATTATCACATAATATGGTACTTCGCTGAGATATCAGATCACCTGTTGAACAACCGAGATTCTAAGTTAGGCTTAAGCCTTAAAAGGGACATCAAAATACATAATACATAAAAATTCATTATACTTGGCAGGACCCATGGCAAGAACATAACTCGGTGCGGTCAAGCTCTCGCGGTTGCAGCGTCCAAAGCATTGTTTATTGCAACTGCATTATATATGCCCTCGACAGCCGACAGAAGCTTGGGACAATGTTGACCATCGGGGAGCCCGAAGCCCATTGCTAGTCTTTTTCCATCCGTAGTCGTTGGAGTTTTTCGGGAATAATGGCAAGATGAGAACTGGAGTATACCTGGGCTTGAATGTAAGCGCGTCAAATGTGCTAGTTTAACGCATCCTGTGTTGGTGGAAGTCTGTCCATGGAGGATCTTTTTTTTGTGAACCGGTACTTCCTCTACTGGTTTACCGACTCTTTCCCACTGGATCTGTCAAATGCAAACACAATGAATTTTTCAATCTGTGCAAAATCGTTTTCAGTGAGGTCTTGAAGAAGAGAAGACAGGCGGTTGAAGACTGGTTTTATGGCACTGTGCGCTTCCCATTCTTTTCAAAATCATTCTTTGCCATGCTACAGGAATGCGGACACAGTGTCTTACCCACTTAGAGTATGAAAAAAAAGCATTGACTGCGCCTTTTCTTCGCCAAGTGCAGTTGCTATTCCGTGAACAGGAATGTAGCGGAAACTCTTCCCTTGGCCGTAGGTTACGTCCAGTTGATCAACCCCAGTAAGAAAGTCTACTAGTTGTGGTAGTAGGTGTAGTTGTAGTAGTCGTAATAGTAATAGTAGTAGTAGTAGTAGTAGTAGTAGTAGTAGTAGTAGTAGTAGTAGTAGCATCCAAATATTGCCTTTTCCTTAATTTAATACCCACTCCTCCCAACAAGCTCTGTAAGCTTCAACTTCATACTACAAGTCATTTTTAAGATATTATTGATACGCCCTTTTCACAATCTGCGTGCAGTTCGTTTTCATTTAGTCCAAATTTCACCTCAGTATTCCTTGAAATTTTCACCTTCATACTCATACACATTTATTCTTCATGCTCAGCCATGGTAGCAATAGGAGTCGTAATAGTAGTAGTGGGAACTTTCCTTCCCAGGAAAAGTTCTCCTTGTGGAATATATCCCCCGCGGAAAATTTCCCTATATTTCTCTATAACAAGTACTACATGTAAACAGTGGGCAAAATTGTATAGCCTAGAGCTTTTTCCCCAGGGACTGTGGGGCGTCATGTCACCCCTACAGGCATAGTTATTAAACCTATTATCTATGCTGAACTAAATGAATTTCTAAAAAAATTTACTGGATGTCTTTTGGGGCGGAAAGTGCAGTGGAGGGGAGGGGGGCTAGTTGCCCTCCACTCTTTTTGGTCACTTAAAAATGGGTATGCACCTCTTAATTTCCGTTTGAATAAGCCCTCTCCCGGTCTATTAGGACAATTGGTTCGATGCAGTCACCTCTTACAAAAATTGTATTTTGTTTTTAGGAAGGGAGGCGGGTAAAGAAAAAAAAAATGAAAGAACTGGCTCAAATAAAAAAGGAAAAGATCTGATTCTTTTATTATTTTGTTTTGTTATGTAGGGAACAAAAGTGTTTTCATAGATGGAGGTAAAGCAGTGAGTAATGGACAAGAGAACGTAAATATATTTCTATAGAACGTTACAACGATCTTAGGTTGTTGCCAAATCCATCTGTCGGGAAATATCTTACCGGGGATATTAATTTCAATGAAAAAAAGAGGGAACCTGGGAGATTATCTTGTGGTGCTCCATTATGGATAGAAGGGAACTAAAAAACATGGCTCGGGCATTAGGTTTTTCATAAGCATTGTCTATATCCTGTGTATAAAACACACACACATATAAATATATGTCTAGATATACGCACACGCACATGTAAATGTAGGTATACATATGTGTTTATATATTTGTATACATATATATTGCGGTGTCTCGTCAAAAATTATAATTTTTTAACTGAAACTTGTGGAATACCTGAAATTTTAATAGAAGATTTATTTTTTATTAGGTTAAATCCACTTATAACATAAAAAGAAAGATACGACAGAATAAAGACAAGTAAGCTTACAGTTTTCAACGCAACCAGCTATATAATGCCTGTAGGAAAACCCCCCTAAAAAATTGGAATTGTTAAAAGTGATGATTCTATAGTACCATCTGAACTATCATGCGGCTAAAAGATATACCTCTGAAAGAACAAGGAAATATGCGGCTAAAAGAGAGGCAACAGTGAGAATTACAAGCAGTTACTAGAAAGCGATTATCAGAACCTGTCAAAAATGAACTGCAAAACAAAAAATTGTGCTGTTAGAAGACAACCGACAGCAAAAATCAAACCGAGTCAAAAATGAAAGTGAAGAACAAATAAAATATTACGATATAAGAACAACGCCACCAAAATCTGTGACGCCAACAGAATGTGATGCAAAACCCAGGACAAATCTACAAAGATGCCATAAGCAATGCAGCTCTTTATTACAAGTCACATGTAACTTGGCATTTAAGTTTGAACCCCAGCGACGATGAAAATCAATTTGGACAAGCGTGTCTCATAACAATGACGGGGCTGACCTCGAAATTGGATCCATAGTTTATTTTCTTCTTGAAACTGGCAAATGGACATTTCTGACACAAACACGATCTAAATATGTCACAACTTTAAGAAAGAATTCGGAGTTTCCCAGGGTGGCTGTATCGAGCCTGTGATGACGTCATGACATCAAGAAAATACTCAAATTGTCTGCGATTAGAAGTCAAGGGACAATGAGAATCCATATATAGAAGATTGTTGCGTGCTGTTTATTGGGACCTGGCGGCGAAGCCCCTGTTCTCCTGGTCAATAACTCTTTGCAGCCCAAATCTGCTCCTGGACTGCGCAACCGCCCATAGCTCTATCAGTTTCTTGCTATATTTACCTTAATGACCACCAGTCTTTGAATGCTTCATGACATGTAAGTTTGAACCCCAGCGTATTTTCCCAAATTTCCTAGCGCAGTTTCATCCGTTAAACTTTCGCTATCATGAATGTATGTATGCGCTTGATTATTATGATAGCCAATGAGAACCCAGAGAATTCTAACACGCTGTTCATTTTAGGTTTATTGTTCGATGCATGTACATCATGTTAAAGTGGCATAAGATGTATTCTCCCCACAAAGAGAAGATCGTGAATTTGGATTCCGATTAAAAATTTACATAATTTGTCTTTTTTCAGGATTGATTGTATCGACACCTACAGGAAGTACAGCATATGCTGTAGCTGCAGGGGCATCCATGATTCATCCAAGTGTTCCAGCCATTATGGTAACCCCTATTTGTCCCCATTCCTTGTCTTTCAGACCCATCGTGGTACCCGCCGGTGTTGAATTAAAGGTAGGAAAGGTTTTTTGAAATCCTTTTGCTTTTTTTCTCTTTATTCTGTATTAGCAAAAAGGAAAGTTTTCTTCTTTTATGATTAAGAATTCTCCGTACTCTTCTTTTCAAAGTTGGTGGATAGTCCATTATCCTTATGAGACTGAGATTTTTTAGATACATTTTTTTATCATTTTTTTTTCTAGGGTTCTAGTAAAACAGGGTTTTCTTGCATATTTGTTATGCCCTTGAGTATGTGTTGTTGAACCTGCATTCTGATTAATCTAATTATTAACTTACTAATCTAATTAATTGTTAATCAAATGTTCTCTGTTCTTTTTTCTAGTATTTGTGTTTCCTTTCTTAATTATTCCATTTTTGCCAATTTTTAAAATTCTTTTGTGAAATATTTCTTTTCGGAGAAAGTTTTTCTATAATTTTAAGAGTAAAAAACGATCATGATATTAAGATAAGAGACGCTCTTTTGCATGCAAAGTCAGGTTTGACAAATGTGCACAAACTAAAATTTTTATTTTTCGTTGTCAGTAGCTTTGTCAAATCTGTGACCAGTTTGGTATAGAACGTTATCATGTTTTGCTCGTGATATGCATAGGGATTGTAAGTTAGTAATTTATTTGTATAAATTTATGCAAAGATACCAGATTCTAAGTTTTAACGAAAGAAAAAAAATTGTGTTAAGGAAAAGAGAGTCGGTTAAAGTGTCATAACATGAAATAGAATACCGAAAAAATAGGCGAAGGCAAGAAAGGAAATGAAAACAGGTACAAGCATAAGGAATGAAAAAAATTTCACGATGAGAGCGGGAGAAACGGGAAACAGAGATGGCAAGGAATGAAGAAAAAAATATTGCTAGGTAAAATTATGCAAACGACTTGTAAGTTATGAATGGAATCTTTTTTTTTTGGTTTACGCTTCTTAGTACTCAAAAAGACGCCTGTGTTTTTGAAGTCATGTTAATTTGGCTTTTTCGATTGCTTCTTGAACTTTCGTTGTTTTTTTTTTTTTTCGATCAGTTTTCTTCTCAGCCCTGATTGCAAGAAAATAAAAAGATAATTTGAAGGCAAATCACGTGTGCAGGATGACTACTCATCTCCTCCTTATTCGTTATTACAATTCTGTTACTTACTAATACATTTTTAATATATTTACAATATCTTATGTTACTCTACAATAAGTACGCAAATATAAAAATTATCTTTCAAACGAGCTCTTTTAAACACCCCTATTGTCCTTAATCCAGCGGCCTCCGTGGTACATAGAAGGGGTCCAACCAGCTGTAGGGCCAAGTCAGCCCGGAAAGCCTTTGCACTTCAGTCGGACACAGTGTCACAAGAGAATGACGACATTTTGTTTTTAGTAATTGTATTTAAAGATACGAGGTAAAATGTGGAATGATTAAACACACCAGAAATAAAGGGTTGGAATCTAGTCGTTCTATGGCGTTTCAAGAAGATCCTGGTGTAATAATGACGCTATCAGGAGAATTGAACTCCAAATTATGAAGAAATGTAAAGGATTTGAGCCTAATAGCATATCGATTTCAAGCAATAAAGTGCCATTTCAACCAATAAACAAGAGATCCATCTCTGCTTCCCATGAAAAATAGCAATAGAGATAAACAGCGTAAAAGCTTTTAGTATAAACGCTACATTAAATTTCCTAACGTTTTTTAACGTTTTAGTTTTTGCCTTTTTTAAATATTGAGATTCGGAGTTTTCAGATTCGAGTTTATCTCTGTAAAATTGTTTCCATACTCAAGGAAAGCCCAATCTTCCAAACTCACATTTTAATCCTATTAGAGATACAAATATGTTGAGATAAATATTCAGCAGAATTAAGGAGCTACAATTTACCGTCTGAAATGCTTTATGCATCACTATGATTTTTCAGCACAAGGCAACCTCATAAAAAAAAAAGAAAAAAAAAGGAGAAATGTACAAACTTTCAGAAAAAGACAACCTATAATTTGTTTGGACAACAAGCTTTACACCGTTGACAATTTCGTTACGACTAAAACCGTCTTTCAGGTAGAAAGTTTTTGTTTCACCTTGTTTCAGAAATATATTCAGATTATAGATTTTATATTAAATATTTAGATAAATTTATGCCTAACCTTTGATTCCCTAATAAATAATAACCTTGCTTTGTCTCAAGTATCTGCAAGTTTTAAATTCAAAGTATAATTATAGCATAAGGGACCGTATTTTTTTTTCTTACCTTTTTTCATCATAGTGAAGCAAATAAGGTGTAAGTAGGCTGGTTAGCGATAGACAGACCTGATAGTTTAGGGATAGTTAGAGCATTGATATTATACCAAAAAATCGTTATTGATATATATAAACAATTATATATATATATCTAAATATATAACAATTATATAAAAGAATAAATTATATTATTATATAAACAATTACGATATAAAAAAATTACGACACCCTAAGAGAATAATACATGAATACAGAGAATAGTTTTTAAGGCTTAGGAAAACACCCCAATGAGTTGCTGTATCGATGATCGATCCTTATGACACCACAGGAGAAAGAAGTAAGAAAAAGAGGTTTATTTACAGTTCCTAGGACATCAAAATTAAAACATTTTTGGACCCTTGTACCCATTAAAATTTATTTCAATTTAAAAGCCAAGATTTTATTAGCTTTTCCTTATGGTTGGCTGAAAATTAAAAAATGCTTTAGGGGAGCTGTACCATATTTTTGATAGTTTTGCCATGCGAAAATAATTAGTTGCATTTCACTACCGTTTTGTCCGTAAATGTTCAAATAATAGCAATCTGTTATTTCCCGTAAAGAAGTACATCTTCAAAAGGCCGTTCAAAACAAAGGGTGGGGGCAAATGGGGTAAACTCCCCTGGTGTCGTTGATGGGTGGCGTCACGTCTGGGAGGGACGCCACGGTTGGTTTTTTTTTCACACATATCTTTCGAACCGGAGGATGTCAACGACTACGTTTTTGAGTTTTGTTTGAGTCTAGTTTGAGTCCTGACTACGCTTTTATTCGTAAAAGTTCAAATGCTAGTAATATGTTGATTCCAAAAATAGCTACATGTTCAAACGAAAACTACACCTTCTGAAGATGTTTGGTTTCATATGTTTTTTGTTTAGTTTTGCTGATTTCTAACCCACGTTTCTTCTCTCTTTTTTTTTAATTTGGTACCCGTTACTGCCAACAACTGTAAGAGCGTATTTTTTCATGACAGATTGGGTTCCTGATTTTTTCTAATTTTTTAAGATATAAGTGACTGTGCAAGTTTTGATTTGACCAATTTCAACAATCATATTTCGTTTTCATTGGCCTTAATTTTTTTTACTCTTGTTTCTGGGGGGTGGGGTTGTATTTATTGATGCTTGATAGAGGAATCCATTGTAGTTATCCATTAGTATTCTGCATGTAATTGTATGCAATTTAGTATGTAATTGTACTGTTTTTGAGCAAATAAAAAAAAAAAAAAACTGGTGGGAAGCTGTTAATATTCGTAAGATATTTTTAACAATAGATTGCTAATGTTTGAATTTTCACTGAGGAAAAGTGTTGCCAAATTCTTCATATTTGTTTTGCACATTTATTCTCAGGTTTCAACATGTCAACACTGAAGGAAATGTTGTATTGCCCTGATAGCTTTATAATTTTGAAACAACCAAAGGAAAAATTTTTGAAAATCGCAACCCTCAAGAGTGTGAATAGACTTTAAATGGGTCCAGGGGCCATTTTTATGACCTTTATATATATATATATATATATATATATATATATATATATATATATATATATATATATATATATATATATATATATATATAAAATCATATATAGACAGATTTAAGAGCTATTAGCAGTTTTATGTTGTTCGTAAAGCCTCTTCAAATAATGTTAGGTTGTTGAAATGTCGATTTTCCCCATATAAACATAAGTCTCAGTACTATTAACAGTTTAACGTTGTTCGTAGATCTCAGTGTCACCTGATAGCCGAAACACCGCTTGGGTTTCCTTTGATGGTAGAAATCGACAAGAATTGTGCCATGGAGATAGGTATGATCAATTGGATATGACTAACCCATATAGAACTTGATGACGACTCACCATCTTTGGACAGTTTACCTTTGAAATTCGCTACTGTCTAAAACAATTTTGTGACCTAACCTGATAGTGAATTGTGTGCTTATCTGGTTTAAAAGGTTGAATTCGCTGTATAACCCATAGAATGGTGACGTGATTTGGGATGGCTTCTAGAGGGCTAAGTTACTAAAATATAGAAGAGGGTCAAGGATTTTTGTTCATTTATCATGAAGATCCAGAAAAGGTGTTGTTTAAACTATTGGAGGGGCGAAAAAAATAGATAAAAAAGTGCATTCTTTGAAATCCAGGAGGGGTTTTAGCTGCACCAGTCCCCCCCTCATAGACACAATGAGGAAGGATCGGATTAAAATTGCCATAAAAACTTCATTTTAAAATCAAATACAAGTTTAATTTATGAATGTAGCCATGTCCAGCACTGCCCATTGATCTAGAACTCTCTTTTTTAGTAGCTTATTCTATCCAAGTTATCTATTAATACTACTATGCAAAAGTTCCTAAAATGTGTAGTAACTTGCTATTACACCAGGTAAAGGCCATATACAGGGGTGCTAGGGGATTTGAACACCCCCCCCCCCCCCCGCCACTCGAAATGTTTTTCTGACTCGCAAAAACGTAACAGAAATGAATATAAGCAAATTTTTGGTGCGTTAAAAAAAAGATTTTAGTTCTAATGGCATGAAAATTTCCTGTAACAAATTTTTGAAGAAAAATCTGTTGTCCTGATTCATAACGCAAAGACTTTATTTTTTATTTTTTTTTTACTAATATTTTTTTTACCGGATCAAAAATTGAATATAAAATATATAGCGATCGAAAGAACATCAAGCAAAGGGATCTGTATTACCCATTCAAACAAAGGGTTATTCCTTGTTCTTCAGGTTCAAGGGTTCTAAGTTATCTGTATTAGGTTTTCGATAATGAAAATTCGAATTGTTTGCTTTTTGTTTCGATCCGCTACTTTTTGAGAGGTTTCGGGCTCTGTAAAAATTCCTGTAAATTTGTTTTTAAAATTTGCCTGTGAAGTTACCTGTATTAGGTTTTCAATAATGAAAATTCGAATTGTATGTTTTTTGTTTCGATCCGCTATTTTTGAGAGGTTTCGTGCTCTTTAAAAATTCCTGTAAATATGTTTTTAAAATAGCATTTTACCAATAAGATTAATCGAAATAATAATTATCATTTCTGAGTCAGCTACAAATGAACGCTCTTTTTCACTAAACGGTATTTTTTTAAACGCGTTTTTAAATTTAGGCCACTAGTTCTTAAGGGCCGTTGTTCTCTCTTTACTAGATTTTATCTATAGCTGGAACCATGATTCTGATTGACTCAAATTAGTAATAGCTAATTAATAAAATCTCATTGTGAATGGGTCTTAATGTAATTCTGGCTGGTGTGTCGAATTAAAAGAGAAATTCACTAAAGTCTTTCTAGAAAATCTTTCGGAAGGAATAGACTCCTTTGAATACCTATCTAAGAATGAATAGCTAATTAGATTGAATACTCTGCATCTGTGTTTAAACGGTAATTTTGAATTGAATCTAAAATTTAAATTATAACTTAAAACCGTTTTTGCACTAACAATCAGCTTTTCAATTCTCATCTAGAATAGAAATCTTTGAGCATTATGAAACAGGAAGATTGGACTAGGTGCAATTTGGTTACGAAATAAAATTTTGAAGTTTAAACCAACCCCTCGCCTGTCGCCACTGGTGCTAGATCTTTAACCTACAAACATATTTTGCTTTGCAATATATCCAATTATGCTGGGCAAATGAAATATTATGCTTAAAAATGACACCCTCTCTTCTGAAACCATTTGGGCCAACTGTTCTTGAAATTTTTGAAATAATTTCTCTTAAAAATGGTCACAGCTGAGTTTTCAACCTCTTATATCCAGATATTTATTGAACTTCGAGTCTCTCCGAATCTAAACAAAAATTATTTTTGTAATTTGAATCAGTTAAATGATTTTGTAAATTATAGAATGCAATAGTCTTTGTTTTTTTTTAGTTCTGCAATACATCAAATCTTATTTCATTTCATATTATTTTTTCTTTTTTTTACTCATTTGTAAAAGCTCAGCAAAGTACCTATTACGATGAGAAAAATAATTGGAAAATTTAAGGATATTAGATCCGGAGAGGCTCAGTCCTACGGTTATCGCTTGGTTATCCAAAGTTCGCTAGTTCTGTTCTTTCATATTGACTATCTCATGCACCAAACAATGAGTTAATATGGAGATGACATTTTACATCCTGTTATTTTTCTTTCAATGCGTCTGTTAAATATGTTCAGCTGAGATTTTTCGAAGCCGATATGTTTTTTTTTTCATAGTTCACAATTAAGTCTCAACTTTAATTATTTGCAATTGCATTCCCTAAAAATAAGGATTATCAACAAACAATTAATAAACACCAGTTTATATACAATTAATAAACAATTAATTAATAAACAATTAATAAACACCAGTGTACAACAGTGTGCTTAAAATAAATCAGTCAACAAACGAACAAAAAGTGTATGGTTTTCTCCATAAGGTAATTGTTATCAAGCAACGGATTTCTTCCTTAATTCAAACTCCCTACTTATTTGATAAAGTATAGAATGATCAAATTAACCTCTTAACTTCAGCTTCAACTTTTTTCTTTATTCAACTTAAATAATACAAAAAATAATATTATGCCCCAACAGAGAACAGAGCTCGTAAGGCTGGGACAGTGCAAAAACATAGAAAAAACATCGACATCTCATTATGATAATGATTCCAAAATTTAACACGGCAAAAAACAAACAAAATAGAACAAAAACTCATAAAAGAGAAGTAACAAGGATAAGTAAATAAATAAATATCGCTTAACGCTTATCGCTTAACGATTTAACTGAAGATGCGATCTTTTGATAATCATGCGATAATATAAAGAAAAGGAAATTTTGAAGGATTTATGTAGTTGCTTATTTTTGATTTGACTTGCTACTAATATTTAACTAATTTTACTAGGTGATGCTTAATCCTGACGCGCGTAATCCCGCCTACGTTTCTTTTGACGGACGGCACCAACAACAGCTTGACGTTGGAGATAGGTCTGTGACTTATTTGACTTTTAACTGACCATTAACGACGTAACTCTGTCTGAACTCTGACATACTCCACTTCTTAAGCTTATTCTGTCTATCGCTTCGTTCTTATCTTCATTTTCTTGTACTGTTCTTTCTATGTTTAATCCTTTTTATTGTGTGATTTTATTTTTCTTGTAATGGCTGCCTATATAATGTATTAATTAGCTTGACGAACATAAAAGCATAAATTCAGAGAATCTTTGTTTATTTGTAAAAAATACTTTTTGAATCAAAGATTTTTGTTCTTTTTAAATATTGAAAATTCTGTATAAAAAACCTAATCAGGTGTTGCTTTTCTTTTAATGGATCCAAACTTGATATAACAATCCCACGTAAACAAATGCGATTACAAAAAGGGCAGAGCTATTCTACTTCTCCTTCTGACATACTCTTAAGAAAGAAAACGGCTGAAAAAAAAGGACGTAAGAGAAATAAATCATAGCAATCAATGTAAACATTTTAGTTTAGAAGCATAGAAGAATAATCTGCCGTTTTTTTTTTCAAGGATGACGATCAGGGACCTGAGCAAGGAGAACTAGGTGGCTCCTTGAAATTCGAAACTCTTTTGAATATCTGTACGCACCTTATTCAGATTTGCGATTTTATATATATATATATGTATATATATATATATATATATATATATATTATATA
This sequence comes from Artemia franciscana, assembly GCF_032884065.1. NCBI lineage: Eukaryota > Metazoa > Arthropoda > Branchiopoda > Anostraca > Artemiidae > Artemia > Artemia franciscana. The sequence continues at coordinate 452,310 of NW_027062675.1, forward strand.
TATATATATATATATATGTATATATATATATATATATATATATATATATATATATATATATATATATATATATATATATATATATATATATATATATATGTCGGTAAACAAACTACACTAGACTTTTTAGTCCAAACTGGTGGTACTGATCTCTGTTGCATAACCCTTCATCAAGAAGTTATAAGCACGGATTGAGGGCTAAGCATTCTGTTCTTTCGTTCAACCTTTCTGTTTTCCTTAATCAAATTTCTGTAGGTACGGATTTTGAAATTAGGGTTGACTCTGGCTGAGCTGAGAGAGCCACGCCACTGACCCCTGTCCCAAACCAAATAATTTTTGACGATTGAAGTCGAACCCCTCCCTTGAAGGGCATTAAGTTCCGAGTTCAGCACACTAGCCACTAGGTTAGGACAGCTTTTTATTATTGGAACGCTTGGAAAAAAAAAGTGTACAAATGTGCCTGGTGAAAATGAAGGAAAATAAAAATGAAAACGAGACTTGGAACCAATAGAAGTAACTAAAAAAGTGCTTTACATTTAAGCTATCCTTTGAAACAACATATATCTTTTAATATTGTTTTAATAGCTTAAAATCCTGATTCGTATCTCAAGGGACACCATGACAAAGCTGAATTCTGACAAAATAATAGTTAAAAGATATGTGCCTGTAATACTGATGCAAATTGGCAGAAGAGAACAAATGAATTGCCCCAGTTATTAATTCTAAATATTTATAGAGGGCCAAATAAGTCAGAATCTTTCGTCTTTTTTCCGCCAAAGGATTTCGATGATTGATAAGTCAAAATCAATGATTGATTTTCATCAGAACACCAGGATTTGATTTCAAATCTTCTCATCAGGGCATCTACCAGATTGAGGGTATGAATAGGATTGAATAAGGGGAGGGGGGTCCTTATATTTTTTTTGCCCTCAGAGCACTTACTTAAAGAAGCTTAGTAGATTATTGGCATTGGGTGTCGCATAATTTTGATTTCATTCCCAAGCTCGATTATAAGGTGACCCTGGCCATAATTGTAGTCTTATAACGTGAATAATAGCGATTGAATACGACGTCGTTCACGACAGGTGTGATTATTTGGATGGGTGAAAAAACTTTCTTTGATCGTAATTGGCTTCCTGGGTGTGGCCTGGATTTTCAGCTATTTTCACCAATGAAAATACCTTTTAAATTGCTGAAACCGGATCACTCTTAAATATTCATTATCGATTAAATAAATCATAGAAATTTGCAAGGCGTATCCTCATATTGTTAATAGCCAGATCTCTGGCAAATATTTCTGCTTTTTTCTTTCTGAGGAGAAGTGTGGGATTTAGGTTTAACTGATCGTTATGGTGATTAACGGTTGCTCCAAATTATACTTAAGGTTAGGTGGGTGAGACCAAAAGCTTAAGCTTTAATAGGAAGCGGAGGGCATATTCATAATACATTAGACATGTCAATGAACCGTGCCAATCATGGGCACCAAAAGACAGAAAGAGGGCTATGAATCTTTCCTGAGAAAAAGAAAGGCAATAGAAACTACACTTTGAGATCCTTAGATCTATTGCAAAGTCAATTCAGTCTATATTTGATGACAACAATATTACCTGTTAACTCATTTAACCTAATCTATTCATTAGAAAATAACTTGTCCACCCCTGAAAATCCCTCTTTCTCATCCCAAAACTTTACCAAGACGTCTATTAGGGTATGGATTATCTTTCAAAGATGTGCACAGTTTTAGCTCTCAAGTCTGCCCCTGCCTTTACTTCTGCTTTAGTTTTCACGGGCACAAAATGACTTAGCTCCTTGTAGATTCCTTTTTTCTCCAATACTGTCTGTATTTTTCTTTAAATAGATTATTTACAGATAATTTATGCACACAGATTTGATCTTTGTTTTCTCATGATCATAGGACTGCAATTACATTGTCTAACCTAAGTCTGTCTTCCAGTCCCAAAGACTAATTTTCAGTTTCTATTACCTCCCATGGCCTCAATTAGATGGATTTAACTTTTTATGTAAAGCAAAGGGTTGCTAACCCATTTATTGTGTTTCAATTTCATAATTTTTTTTTGTGTTTCAATCGAAGAGTCTAGTACCCAGTATGGTCTGTTACGTCTCGATGATCCACAGAGAGGACTGCCCATGCAAATCTCAACATGCAACGTCGTATTTAAAATTGCTTGATTGAATTCTGTCATTGATGTTTAGCTGTGTTTGGTTAGTGAAACAACTGAATTCGAATCTTATTTCTTTTCATAAAAATACTAAAAAAAAAAATACACAAAATTAGTAGATACAGAGGTAAAATCTGTTAATTTTATGAAGGAAAAGAAATTATAAAGCTATAATATCAGCTTGATATAACCATCTAGTTCTCATTTGCGCATACTGCCGCAATTATTTTCAGCTTATGTTCATGTTTAAAAAGACTCACCCCTGTTTAGTGGGGTTAGTTTCACGTTTAATTCAAAGTTTTTTCTGCTTTTTAGCCTACGAGTAACCACATCTATTTATCCAGTACCTTCCATATGCTCGCAGGATCAGATCGCTGATTGGTTTGATTCTTTAGCCGAGTGCCTTCATTGGAACGTTCGGAAGAAGCAAAAGCACTTGGATGATTACAGTTCATATACTTCATCACATTCATCATCAAATGATACCCTTGATTCCATTGATAGGGTCGACAATTTGGACACGTAACTCGTGGGATTTGTAAGTATATTTGAAATCATTGTACTTCTTTGTATCGCTGTGTCTGACGTGTGCCGAGAGGGGGTTCTTGATCCTATACTCTGTTCCTATACTTCTCATTATATTCATCATCAACGGATACCCCTTATCCCATAGGCAGGGTTGATAATTTCGATATATAACTCAAAATATTTGCGATTATTATTTGAATTAGTGTACTTGTTTCTAGTGTTTTATGGCTAGCACGTATACGTGAAAGGGTAGGCTTCTAGCGTGCACCCCTTAGTTCCTATGTTTCACATCACACTCATCATCAAACGATACCCTTAAATTCAACTCACAGATAGGGTTGGTAATTTAAATGAATAACAATGTTATTATTACATGATAACTCTTTGAATTTTTAGATTCTGTTAGTATATTTAGAATTGCTGTACTTTTTTGTGGCGTGCTCTTACGCCTTTTTTTAGAGAACTTATTTTTTCCCTGTTGCGGGACCCGACACGAATGCCTTATCCTGCATCCAGAAGAATCCATATGTTTGACTCTTCTCTGCTGCGATCTTGTGCCAGCTCATCTGTAAGCCGAACCCAGGAGCTATCCCACCTTCTCCTGAACTTTAGAAACCGGCAAATGGGTTCGAGGTAATTTATGACTGTTGCCCACCAATTTTCAATATAATTTTGGAAGATGCAGCTCGAAGAACTCGCTTGGTGGTGAGGTCACTAGGCCCTCTTTCGAAGTGGTCAGTTGAACGCAGTAACGGGGTCAAAAAATTCCAGATCAAGGACATGAAGCGCATTCAATGGCCAAGCATCAACTGCATCAGCTGCATTGCGATCTCTGACTACACTCCGACGACTAGGTTTCGCTGAATTGAATGAAATATTTCCTGAATTGAATTCCACTTTCTTGAAAAATGTCCCTATTTTTTCTAAGTTGTGTTTGTTTGACTAGGTTTCCCAGTGGATCAGTTACGACTAGCGTATATTTACTATACACGTCCCTTGCTTGAATACGCGTGCCCTTTTCGGGGACCACAGGGGCACAACATTCATACCGGGCCCCAAATATGACACGTTTGTAATTGCAATTGCAACGTTGAAGATACCAACTCTTAAGAGGACAGAGTTTCCAACTCATCTGCAAATTTGAACAGTCGTTCCTTGCGAGTGAAAGAACACAATTGCCCCCAAAGCCAATACTCGACAAACGAACAGGTTCGAGCCAATAAGATGCAGAACGAATTGATTCAGGAGTTCTTTTATTATGTTTTATGCAAATGTCATTAATTATGGTTAGTTTTCTTTTTCTTTTTTTGTTGTTGTAAGAGATAGCGTTATTTAGTTGAGACTTTTGCTAATACTATGAAAGCTTTCTTGAATAAATGAATATTATAAATATCTAACAGTAGCTTTATAGACACAACTTATTCTCCTTTGTGGTAATCTTCCGTCTTTTCGACAAATTGTGGTGACTTTTGCTAATACTATGAAAGCTTTCTTTAATAAATGAATGTTATAAATATCTAACAGTAGCTTTATAGACACAACTTATTCTCCTTTGTGGTAATCTCCCGTCTTTTCGACAAACTGTGGTGGCTCTGAGCTAAGATGGCTTCAGCTCTGTTGATTCTGTGCTGTACAAAAAAGTCACAGCCTCCAAGACAGTCTATTAGTGAGCCACGGTAAGTAGTATTATCGACTTTTTTCATTTCTTGTCGGTAAAGTACAAGCTGACGCTCCGAATATATATTTAAGTTCATAACTTTAGTTTTGGCCGTGTTGATCATCATACCCAGTAGCTGAAGAGAAATGAGCTATTTCATTTACGATTGCTTGGACGGTTTAGGATCAGAAGGAATAGATTTAGTGTCGTCCTTGTAGTCGAGGTCCGACACCTTTTTGCCGAGTCCTATAATAACAAAGACAAAAATTGGAATTGCGCTTTTTAGAATCTAGTCTATACAGCTGTTAAACAAAAAGGGACAATAGGCACCCCTGCTTAACAAGACTTTCTTCATTAGAAAACTTGGTTTATTCCCAAAGTTCTCTTATAGTCGATTGTGCGATTCTCATAGTAGGCTTTCAGAAGTTCCATGAATTCAACCGTTGTATTATCTATCGCCATGATTCGCCAAAGGTTTTCATGAACTAAGGAGTCAAAAGCAGCCACAAATTGTAGAAAAATATTAACCGTAGGGATGGTGTAGCGTTCGCACGTTTGGAGAATAAGACGAAGATCTGGTCAGTGCACCCTCTTGCTCTTCGCCATCCGCACTGATTTTCACATGTCTTCTCATCCTTTACTTTATCGATCCTTCTGAGCAAAATCGTTGTGAATACTTTGGTTGCCATATTCGTAAGTGATATCTCTTGGTAGTTGAAGCAATCACATTTGCCCCCACCCCTTTTTGAACATTGGGATTATTACACACTTGCCCCCTTTCTGAACAGTGGAATTATTACTGAAACCTTCCAGTTAGACATTAAGGTCTTCTTTTCCCACTTCAAACTGAAGAGAGGCTCGAGTTTCTTCACAACAATTTGTTGTGAGGCTTTGTAGAAATGAGGAGGGAGACTATCTTCACTAGTTGACTTGCTGTTTTCAGTAGTTTGCTAGTATTAAGTGTCTCTGAAGCTAAAGGTGGTACCAGGTCGATTTCGGTTGGTGATTTTTCTACTGTTTTTGCAGCATCATTGTCGTATTTTTATTAAACAGGTCTTTGAAGGAACTCCTCCATCGATTAAGTTTACCTTGTGATTCATTGTAGACATTTCCTTGAGAGTCTTTCAGAAGAAAAGTGACTAGAGCCGTCTTTTCTCATCGTTGTTGGTGGTCCTATATAAGCTGGTTTTGACCATTTTACAGTGATTTTTTTTCGACCGTGATCGAAGTATTTGATGTCTGTCTTCCAGCCTCGATCACCTTTACAGTCTTCTTTGATGCATAACATTTCGTCTACTTGGCAGGAGTATAGCCAATAATTTCTGAGACTATCTCTTCAGTTTATGGTCAGTGTAGAAGCATTCTTTATTAGTTTCCGTTGCTACTCCCTTTGGTTCAAAGAGAGTAATGATGGAGTCGATGGACAGTCTTTGGTTCATTGAATCCCATGTAAGAAGAGTTCTCTGCGCATGATGGCATTCTTTATTAGTTTCCGTTGCTACTCCCTTTGGTTCAAAGAGAGTAATGATGGAGTCGATGGACAGTCTTTGGTTCATTGAATCCCATGTAAGAAGAGTTCTCTGCGCATGATGGCATTATTTATTAGTTTCCGTTGCTACTCCCTTTGGTTCGAAGAGAGTAATGATGGAGTCGATGGACAGTCTCTGGTTCATTGAATCCCATGTAAGAAGAGTTCTCTGCGCATGATGGCAAATTGTAAAACTTACTAGAAAAATCTGAATTAGAAATACCAAAGGGGAACGAAAACCCCGAGCTAAGCGAAGCCTGTGGCTGGTCACAATTTTGGTCTCAACTGTGGTGTGACAAGGTCTAAGGTAGGTCTAAAAGTAGGTCTAAGGTAGGCACAGTGAGTAAAATCAGATTGCACACGAAATGCAATTTTCAAAATGTTTAGCTGAGCATCTGGTACGTATTATGAGAGAAAATAGCCCTCAACTCAAAATTAACCCAATCCTGGCTTGGAAATTTGGGAAAAATAGTAGAGTTGTTAAGCATTTTGACCCTCCCCATGCAAGCCCTTAGGAGGAAAAGTGGACTGACCAATTCACTTCAGAGTTTTGTGTACCCGATATGAAGCTTGAATGGGAAACGAACTGTATGATCCTTTGCGACATTAGTGTCCATTTGTTACTTTGCTTTTATATATTTGTGTGTTTCTCATTGGATTCTCTTTTCCTCTCTTTCCATTTGTTACTCCGGTAATGACATTATGTCTTTTTATTGGGTATGTCTTTTTAGTGGGAAATAAAGTTATTATATATATATATATATATATATATATATATATATATATATATATATATATATAAAAGCGCCAGACCAACACCTAGTTGGTGGGGGTGCTTCCCCCCCCCCCCCTGCGCACGTAAGTCGTTACGTGCCATTGTAGTTGTATCCCACCTGTGAATATAGATGGATTCATATAGATGGAAGATAAATAGATAGATGGATATGTTTTTAATTACGTAAAACTTGCGAATATACAACATGCTTCGCTGTCCCATTGTCTGTGCATATAAATAGATTGTCAGGTTTACCTACTCTTGAACATGCAACATATAATTGTCCATGGGAAAACAATCCGTATTCAGATCTATACCACATTTTTCTAATGTTTGCCCTTGAGCTTTGTTGATGGTGATTAACAAAGGGAATATCACGGGGACAGGGAATATTCCCTGTGTCCCGTCGTCATTTATATATCCCCCCTGTGCCCTTCTGATTTCCCCGTTGTAGTTGTGTCCCTGTGTCCCGGTCGTCATTTGTGTCCTGGTGTCTCGGTCTGTACACATTTATACATATTTGAAATAAAAAAATTGGTACACATTTATAAATATTTGTAATCAAAAACTCGGTACACATTTATACATATTTGTAATCAAAAACAGAGATTCAAATATTTTTGGAGGCTCTATCATAGATAGTACAATCTTCATTTTCAGAATTCAGAAAGATTCGTTGTGTCACTAGCAAAGCCGATAACCTGTGCCAAAAATGTAGGAATCAAACTCGAAACATCAAACAATCCTGTCTTGTACATGATTTCAGTTAACGCCTTGCATCCAGGAGTTAGGCAACTTTTTAGGCTTTCTTTTTATAAAACTACATTTGAAAAAAGATACAATAGCGCCACTGAATTTAGCAATTTCTGGAAAGAGGTGCCTGCGAATCTCAACCGTTGACTTATGCTACGTTCCGTCAAGGCGTGTATTGATTGTTTCCCAGATTCCGGGACCAGTTTTGAAGGAAGAGCCAAATTCAATCGTGCTCTTGTCTCCTGTTCTAACTATGGTAATGGACAGTTTTTCTTTGGGAATAAACATATTGTAAATATTTTTTTTCATGGACAAATGTGTTGTCAAATTTAAATGTCTATTTTGCTTATATGTTTTCACGGTTTAACGTGGCAACACTGAAAGAAAAGTGTGGTATTGCCTTCAAATGCTCATGACTTTGAAACGCTCACTTGAAAAATCTCAAAAATGACAATTTTCAGGTTTAAATAGTCCTAAGAAGAAAAAGAATAAATAAACAATAGTCTGTCAAGGCGTGTATTTGTATTGGTTGGATGAATTTCCGAGATTTTGGGCCTGTTTTCAAGGAAACGCCGAATGTGTTAACTGCGGAATTATTTGTAATGCAGAATATTAGAAATGTGGCCTGAAATCATACCCAATGTTCGGGTGTGTGAACGAAAATATGTTTCTTTTGATAAGTGTGTGAGAAACAATTTAATAGATAACATATTTGGTTGTCTGAAAAATGATCGTTAATGGCTAATAAGCGTAACTAAGAGTGAACGTTATGGTGCTATTTATCTGTTGCCAAGTTCTGTAGGGTATTCGCGAAGAATGTTGAAAATCTTAGGGTATTCCAGGCAAGTATTTATTTTTCTCTTTTCGTTCTGAAAAAAAAACTTGTATTTATCCATTAATTTCTGTCAAAACTTTGTTTGCCATTGCTCTTTTTTTTCAATAATACCATTTGGGACAAGTCCTCCAAAACCGGTTCAAGCTACTTTCTCCGGGGATTCAACCTTTTTTTTTCCGAGGTTGCATAAAACAGCATCTTAACTCTTAGGGAACATTGAATTGAGATAAAGGCAATTTTATTTTTGACTATTGCACCAAACATCGCTGTGTAGCATGCAAATTTGGGCAATTGTAGCACTTTAGGAGCTGACCGTGGTGGCAACTCTGAACATTTTTCCATGAGCTGTCTAACGGAAAAGTCTAGTCCTAGGTGCAGGAGTTATATCGTAGTGTTAGTATAACGAATTCAGTTGGGTTTTAAACAGATCCGATTCATTTTTTTGTCAATTTGCCACTGAGCATGTAACTGCAGAGCAGGTGTGAAACTGCGAATGAATGTCAAATATGTCTCTAAGTGTATTGGTTCTATGCTCCTTCAGCCTATAATCTATACTACCTTACCTTATACCCACTTATTTTGCCACTGAGCATGTAACTGCGGAGCAGGTGTGAAACTGCAAATGAATGTCAAATATGTCTCTTAGTGTATTGGTTCTATGCTCTTTCAGCCCATAATCAATTCTACCTTACCTTGTGCCCGTGAGACGCACCCAGGGCATCCACAAGACTGCCAATTTTTTCTGAATCGGGCAGCTGCGTATGTCTTCCCAATCGGGTTGAAGAGAAGCATGGATATTGCGCAGGTCAGACTGATATGTTCGTCGTAAAGTGTTCTGAGGTCTTCACCGTCTTCGACTTCCGTTTGGGCGCCAACGTAAAGTGGCTTTTGAGATATGAGTGTCCTGCATTCGGAGAACATGGCCTATATGTTCAAGTTTTATCTGGCTAGCATTCAGACTGTTGCTGCCATCTGAATGTTTTTGTTTATAGTTGTAGGATGTAACAGTGTCATATTAGTTCTGCCATGACATGTGTCAAAACGAAGAAAAAAACACATACATATAAATATATATATATAACCAAAATAGACCTCTATTCCACCCTGCCAAGTAGTAAAGATTTGTCTCCAGAGACAGGGGATTTGACACGAAGGTCATGAACTTTCAAAAGAACTAGTAGAAGTTTTGCAGGAAGAGAAACGAAGAATGCTAAGAACCACATCAAGAGTAGTTGAAAACCAAAAATGGGTACCTGCTTAACCAGAGAATAGAAGACTCTTACCTTAAAGTGCGTATTCCTGTACTACGAGAAGTTTGAAGGAAATAAAGGAATAAGTAGTGGTGGACCCTAGATTTCGGGAAAATAGGAGGAACGTGGATTTTCTTAACAGAAAATCTGTTAAGTACAATTTATATTCATTTTATGAAATAAGAATTCACAACCTTATCTTGCTGGCAATTATGATATAATATAATAATTATTTTTTACAACATTTTTTCTCCTGGACAGTGAAAATCCTAAACTGATACCAACTGAGAAATAGAATCAACGTAGGTTTTTTTTACTAAAAAATTGCTTTTTCGGTTTTTCATTGAAAAAGTTAGAAGACCAAAAAACTGCCACTCCAGTTTCAAAAAGTGTCCAGTTCCAGTGTCAAAAGACTTTACCCCCACCCCTCCTAATGTGCAAATACATATCCAAAATCATATTATTATATAAACCAAAGGTTATATGGAGGGTATTTTTAATTAGAATTAACCTAACTTTAATTCTTGGGTGTGTTCCGTAAAATTAACTAAGTACCATTTCTTAGCAAATAGGGCGGAGGAGTGTGACCAGCTGTGATGACCAGAGGCAGCTTTATGGTGGTATACATTTTCATTAGTAGTCATTAAATTCTTTGAAGTAGTGCTTAAGCAGATGTGTAAAACCTAATCCTCATAATATCAGTAATAATAATAATAATATCATACATATAATATTAATGAAAATATATCTTTTTGTGCCCGACAGACTCTTGGAAATATACGTGCAACTGTATAAAAGTAAACTGTACTCATGCCAAAAGGTTTTGGGGGCAGGGGCTGCTAGATTCATGTAGATTTAAGTAAAAACTACACATAAACGATTCAGTCACAAATTTTCCCTATGGTTCAGCCACTGTCAGAAGCAGTACTGAAAAACTTATTATCTGAAGTGACACATACCTGGTACATCACCTTTTGAAAGAAGTCTTCTCTGGACTGAAACAGGGTCTATTTTACAAGTATTTTCTACTGTAGGAATAGCTAGAAGTCCTGCAGATACATGAGGGAACAGGTATGCTGTGTTTAGCCAGGAAATTTTATATCAAATATGGAGATTGGGTAGTTTCGTACTTTAAATCGAGAAAAAAACGCACACAAGTCTGGTCGTTTGCGTCCTACGAAGGTGAAGCTGTTTTTTTTTTTTTTTTTTTTAAGCTTTTTGGTAGTATTCATTTTTGATTATTCTGTGTAGTCTACTTGAGATGAACCACGCTAGAATCAAAGAAGGTGGTATCAAGAGCAGTTTGACATTGATGTGTACTTGCTGTACTTTTTTTTCTTTCGGGTTATTTCACAACCCCATTCTGACAAGTCAACTTGGTTTCATAGCCGTACCACTAAACGCATGGCTCATTAGCTCTGATTGGTGCGTTAAGAATATTGAAATTACTCTACAGAGTCCCCAGTATGTGACACGTGGTTTTTTGTCTAATTATGCGGAGATATCAAGAAATTCAATCGTACCCATTGGCCACAGGTAAAATTTATGCCCATCTCCAGAACATAGAATCTTTAGCTTCATTTATACATATGCATAAAATTATGGTCGCAAGTTGTTCGAATGGCCCTTATTTTAGTGTTTAGGATTTTGACACTTTCAAGATTGTTCACATTTGTTGACAAGCATCTGCATGGGGAAAGGCTGTGTTTTCGGGGTAAGTCTAATGTTAGTCAAAATGGGCCGGTTTAATGGGAGTAAATTACAAGAAAAATAACAAGATTTTCAGGGGGAGCTGCCGCTGAAATCTTAGCGGATTCTATGATATTCATAGAAAGAATTCAATAACTGTAGAATTTTTCTGCAGCATTGAGTGCTGCGGAAAACTTGATTTCACCCTAATTTTGATCATTTTGGCAATTTGCTTTGGAATGTCACTGTAATGGTTTAAAGAATCTATAATTAAAAATTTTAAATTTTAAATTTAAATTAAAAAAATTAAAAAAAATGTTCTCATGACTCAGACCAAAGAGGCTTCATGTGATGACTTAATTAAATGCCTGGTAATAAGATCCTGCGAAAAATCTAAACAATATCGAAGTATGCTCTGACCACAATGCGAATTTATTGCTGTGAATTCTCAGTTCCCCACCATTATCGCTTCTTACATACTATTCATAAATAATTGATATGATTAAAGACAAATGTAAATATTTTATAATTGAAGTATCTCATTATAACATAATAATTTATGCAAAAAACATAGCATTCATCCTAGGGAAATAAATTTGACTCCCATTACTTAGTGTAAAATCTAAAAAAAAAAGTTTTGCCTGATAACGTTGGCAAAATGATGGGAGCATAATTTACTCTTTTATATGACTCTCAATAACTGACTCTTTCGAGATTTCGCAAATTAAGAAAACTATTACACAAACGAAAAGAGATCTGGCCCTCCCACTCAGCTCATTTGTATTCTATGTGTCTTTAAAATTCGAAGGGGCGTATATTGGGATCTTAAATAAGACTTAAATTGCCGTTGCTATAATAATTTTCAGTTTAAAAGCTTTGAAAAATTCGAAAAAAGAGAATACGAAAAATATATCAAATGGTAAGAATTTTTAAGGAAAGGGGAGGCATGGGCACAAGTGTCCGAATTTAAAGCTAGTTTTGAACACAATTATTGTAGGAACAGCAACCTTATATTAGCACCCAATATACGCCCCTTCAAATTTTAATACGATAATCTAATATAATAATAACACAATAGAAGTTCCTATAATACAATGATATTAATGATTTTGTATAAACTGACTTTAAATTTTTTTAAATATCCCTGCAAACCTTTTCAAGACTTTCAGATATTTAAGTTAATTCTTGCGCCGGGCCTTTGGGTCAATGCCTTCCCTATTTCCTTAAAAACTCTCGCCATTTACTTTAATCTGTTTTTGCAGTTTTCTCATTCTACTATCCCATTTCAATTAAACTGTCCTGGTATTTGAGCAGTCTTTAAATAATTGTGACAAAAAATCTAAATTTAGAAGAAAGAGCGAGGGTTAGGAAGGGGTAGCCCTCTTCATATAAGGACTAATTTCTGTTCTTTTAAACTATAATGCTGCTCCTTACTCTCTGGTGATTTTTTTAGATTTCTGTTTGTTTTTGAAATTATATCAGGAAATACCCTTCTCTCCCGCCCCTGCCCCCCCCATGGATGGTTCTCCCGATGGAAAATCCCCTCAGTGATACATGCACCCCCCCAAAAAAACCCGTATATTTCCCAAACAACAAATAATACATTTGCAAATTGCATAACTTACGGCCCATTTCTCGAGTGGCTATAGGGGGTTCTGTCATCCCCAAAGGCACAGTTACTGGTTTACGATTATGCTCAATCAAATGACTACCTTAAAGTTTTGATCTCTTTGGGGGAAAACGGCGTGGAAGTGGCGCTAGTTGCCCTCCAATCTTTTTGGTCATTTAAAAAGTGCACAAGAACCCTTGATTTCCGTTCGAATGAGCCCTCTCTCGATCTTTTAGGACTATGGTTCCACTTCTGGGTAAAACAAAGAAAAAAATTAAAATAAACACGCATCCGTAATTGGCAAAAGATACAGTTGTCGACATTTTAGCACAGAAGAGCTTAAACTTATCCATTAGTATTCACTGATATGATGAATCTGACGGTGTGATTTTCGCTAAGATTGCTTCACTTTTTGCCCCTCCCCCCTCTTTTATTTTGAAAATCAGGCGAATTGTCTCGGGCCACTAGCTTTTGTTGGGTAACATTAAACGTTTATGTATTTTATGTATTTAGAATCAGCGTAAATCTAATTGTTTTAATGGATCAATCGGGTTCAAAATTCCTTTTTTTAGAGTTTCTTTTGCTATTATTTTGCTATGTTCTTTAGAGTAACTGCTTGATGTATTGAACTCTCATAGTGAATTCACCCGCATTTTTTTCATTCTTTGCCAGTTATTCATGTTTCTAGCCAAAAAAAATGGCATACCTAATCTTTTTTTTCTGTTCTAGGTTCAGCGTCATTTGACACACATGTTGCTGTTTTAAATTTGGCGTTTAATTCAAACGGAGAGTCTGGCACCCTTTTAAGCTTGTTGTATTTCAACCGTTATGGACCAATTTATATGACAAAAAAGAAATTAATATATTTGTACGTTTTCATGTTCTGTTATTTTTTCGTGTTTGCGGTTTATATAAAAATGTTTTAAGCTATTTTAATTACTTTGTTACTGGCTTTAAGAATGTTGCCTAAATTTTAAGCAAGCCATCGTGGTTTTTTAAAATACAATTTTAAGCCTAAATTAGGTTCTTCTTGTTTTTGATTTTGTATTTTAGGCTGTTTTTACTCTTCTTCGTTCCCTTATTCCTTCATTGTGTTTTCTCGGTACAAACAAAAGATTTTGAACATTACGAAGGCATTCTGCCCAAACCAGTGTATCACAGTTGTAAAACAATGAGTTAGAAAGTGAGTGAGAAAGCTTTTTTATGGCTGATTGCAATTGCTGAGGTGTCTCTTCATTGTCGTTACCAAAATTGTTTCCCCATTCTCGTTTATTCTACTTTTCATTTCTTTTAGCCTTGTAATTGCTAAAAAAACACCCTTTGTCTTTTAATATGTTTTAATGTTCATTTATTTGCATAGTAATTTTTGCTGTGCTTTAACTAAAAGGGGTATAAAAAAATATTGTGTATGGTTGAACCTCCATCTTAAATAGATCAATGATTAAAAGTAAGTAAGACGACACTAGACCCTTAAGGTCCAAACTGACGGTGCTGATCTCCGTTTCATTACCTTTCAGCCAGGAAGTGCAATGGGGGACTAGGGGCCAACCATCCTGTGCTTTCACACACCCTTCCTGCTTACCTTCCCCAAATTTCTCCAGGTACCCATTTAGAGCTGGGTCGACCCTGGCTGAGCTTACAGAGTCACGCCAATGACCCCCGTCCCAAACTAAATAACTGGTCACAACTGGGATTGAACCCGTGCCCCTTGGACACCGAATTCCCACGCCAGTGCGCCAACCAATCAGCCAGGACGGCTATAATTAAAGGTTTGTTTATTCTTTTTTCCTTCCTTCCTGTTGTCATTTTACTCCAAAAAATTTAATTTGTCCATAAAACTTAAGCACTTTTCCCAAAACGGAAACTGTTAAATGTTGAATACAATGGTAGAAAATTTAGGGTGTTTAGAAAACTACGATCGAATCATTTTGCTCCCCTCGGCCTTTATTTAGTTTCAGAAATGGCCTTAGATTCAGTCTGGGTTTTACAGAGGGTGTTCACCTGTAGCACAAAAGTGCTATTTTAATTATGTTTATTACCTCAGTGTTGCCACCCTACAGCATTAAAATGCTATTTCAGCACTATTACTATCAGTTTTTTTACTGTGGCACCAAAAATCGCTGCTTAGCATGCAAATTTGGGCAGTTGCAGCACTTTAGGAACAGACCGTGGTGACAATCCTGCTTGTATATTCCTGTTTTAGATATCCCTCCAGAAGAATTGTCATCCATCAAAACATTCAAAATACATAATGGGACATTTTTCTTTGTTTTGCTTTGACATTTGTAGTCTATCCTTTAATTTTCAACATCTTTGGCTAGTGGGTATAATCCATTTTACCGTGCCTGCTGGATTCTGAGGGAATTTTAGAGTTTCAGTACAATTCTTACATCAGAGGCTGAAATAGTTGCAAATTCAAGCTTTTAGCAGTGGTGGTGATCGTAAGGGAAGGGTCGGGATAGAAAAACCCTCCCTCCGTCTTAGATTATACAAAAATATTTAGTTTTCCCTTTTTCATAACTGTTTTTTGTTTTAGCTGTGTGGTTAAAACACAGGTTACCAGTAAGACTCTACTTCTAAGACTATAAAACTTCTATCTGCTCTACTCCTCTAATTCACAGCCGACAAATATTTCACGACCCTTTGCAGTTACTTCTTGTTTTAAGTGTGTACGCTCAACAGAATTTTTTTTAGACCAATTTTGAAAAATTGGAAAATTTTTTCCATCCCCTCTCGTTGTTTTTGTAAATTAGCACCAATAGCTTCTGTTATCAAAAACATTTTTTGCCATATCCTGAATGCTTCAAGGATCTTTTTTCCAGACAAAAGATCATTAGCAATGTAAATAATCCCTTTTCGGAAAACACTTTCTGTAACATTTAATCAAAATCATAAAGCAAGCTGAAGAAAGACTTATAAAAAAAGAATCAGATACTTGGTGCTATAGTGCCGAGTACATATAGTAATCGATTTATACCATTTGATACTATTGAATACACACTATTATTCGCCGATATAGTAAGATTTTTAGCTTCAAAACTGCAACAACCCAAATAATTGTCTAATTTAGCAATAGTTGACAAATGCTGTATCGCCGTGAATAGTACACGATGCTGTATCGCCGTGAATAGTACCATATTATATCATGAATTATATATTATCATGATATATATTTTATATTATATCATGATATATATTATAAAATGTGTGAATATTGTAAAAGTTGGTCGCGTCATTTTGTCAATGCATCCATAAAATCAATTTAAAAAAGCCAACTAAAGCTGTCTTATTCGTGTCCCAAAAGAGGTGGGGCCATAAAAGTCAATTATTTACCCTGTGGCAGAAATAAGTCTCTTGAGTCCGAGCTGCAGATTTTAGTGAGAAACTATTGTTGAACCCAAAGCCCCAAAAATATTGCTCAGTTTTTTTTCAATCTCCTGAAAAATGTATGCTGTGTCACATAGTGCCTTTCGAATTGCCAAGGTCAAAATAATGGAACGCGTTCCAGCTGCGCGTATCACTTTTATCACTGCAGGTTTCCAAAAATTGCCGTCTTGTCATAGAGCCAACCTTATTATCCCTCCATCATGTCTTGCAGACCTTTAGAAAGTGCCATTTCAAAACGTACACTTAAATCTTGAACCAAAGCTTCTTGGAGCTTTTTTGCGCGTTGTGCCTCTTGTAGAAATACCTCTTCTTGTTTTAGTTGATTTTCTAAGGATTCGTAATCGCTTCGAAGACTGTAAAAAAAAAAAGTATTGATCGATTAGAACAATTGTTTGATTTTATGAATTCCATTGAGAATTTGCTTCGGATTATTATTTCTTTTACTGTTACTAAAGATTGAAGCAAATATAAATTATTCCAGATGCACTCGAACCAATATGAAGTACGAGAACCATTAAAGACTATGAGTTATAAATAATTAGCAAATGTTGCCTCAGGCGTTTAAGATGTGAAATTTCCCGAAGACACCCAACTTCTTTACCGATCCAATTTCTTTAATTTTATCAATATGTGATAAAAGTTTATGGCTGGCTTGTAAAAAAAAAATTTTGATTGCAAAAAATGTATACGATAAAATGGTTTATTTTTACAACAATCTTAAAGTTTTTCTTTCCTTTGGTCGCAATTATTTTTACAATAACATAAATTTAAAACAATAAGTAAACAAAAGATAATCCATTCAGATTATGCTATCTGGAACAACCCGTTGTTGTGGTTAATTCCCACATTCAGTGATTTCGTAGAGAACGCAATTCGAGCAGTCCATTTCATTTGCGGAAAGAAGAGCAACAATACTTTGAAAACTGCAAATATGATGCGAAAAAATCCCACATAGTTTAAAAGATGATAATTTTTTACACATTTACTGAAGTTGGGATTGATTCACCCATTCCTACATTTTTTTAAGCTCTATTAGTCATTTATTTTGGCCTCATCGAGGTCTCAGTAGCTCAATTCAGAGACAGTCTAAGTCGTATTTTCTTCTCATGTAAAGACTTGCATTTCAAACTGATCGGTAAAGAAATGGCGGATTCTGCCACTGCTCAGCTTCAGTATTAGATACCAAATAGAGAATTTGCATGTAAGTGGAATTAAGTTGTTTTAATTTACTGTTTGATTATAGTGTTTCGTTTTTAAATAGAGTCGTCTAAATTAAACCAGGCTTAAAAGAAACTGGATTGGTAGCAACTCGTGACATAAAACACGCTTATAGTCGCATGTGATTTGTTTTTGTCTGGTCGTTCATCTCTAGTCCCTACTTTTTGTGAAGTCATGTAAGTCGTTTATTTGGGATTCATCCAGTTCCCAGGCACTCAATTCAGTCAAAGACAGTCTACGGCGTATTTTCTTTCTCCTGAGAACACTTCAAGTTCTTTATTATTACTATTATTATTTTTGTAATGTAAAATTGTAAAAAAAACAGCTCTATTTAAAAGCAAAATTGTTAAAAATAAGAATAAACAATAAAATAAAATGACTGCCGTTACTACTACTGCTAACAACTCTGCAGCACCAAGCCATCTTAGGCCAACATAGCTACGCACGCTCCTTCTCCATCCCAGTCTGTTCAAATCCTCCCTCTTTATAACCTCCCAGAAAATTTAAGGATTTTCTATCTCCTATCTTTATCCTTGTGCCTTGACTAGGTGATTACGATGAAATCCTTTGGATATCTTCTAGGCCCAAATACCTGCGTCGGCCTTACACTGATTTAATCATTTTCTTATCTTATTATTCACCCGGAGAGAATGCTTGTTCTTGAAGTAATATTCATGATGGGTTGCAAGCAAGTCTTGACTATGTGATGACAAGGGATCCAAAAGCTGCCATTTTTATAGCAGTAACGCAAACGAAATAAGTCTTAATTAACTGTTTAAAGATCAGAAGCTTAAGCAAACTGTTGATTTCCTTACAACTAGGGTGGAGCCAGTTTGGATGTTATTTGCACCAACCTGAAAACCTTTTACAATACTCCAACGACCCTCGCCCTCTCGGTGTTAGCTATCGTTTCATGCTGAAATTGAAACCACTGCTAGTTTTTAAAACTAGATTTTCGTAACGGTTAATAACAAGTCAAGCTCTTTTTGATTTTAAATCTTGGATTACGTCTGAGAGTTGAGATGATGGATCGTGAATTTAATGACAAATTACCAAGAATGTTTCCCAGAGATTACCAAGAAGGTTTGTTCCTCAGATAAACATTTCATTGATGAGAAAATAGAAGTGCTAATCCATTTGAAATTAAAACTCTTTCGTTTAGGAAAGAAAGATACTGCCGTAGCCTCCGTAAATAAATAAATAAAGAAATACGTTGTGCTGCTTCTTGTTATGGTAAAAATAAATTGCACTGCTTAAAACAGAACAAACCTCTGCAACATTTAAAAAAAGCGAAAGAGTTAGGGGGTTGCTCAAACAGGAATCTTGATTTTCTACTTGATAAACCGCCTGAACAGACAGCCAATGAGCTTAATAAACATCTAGCTAAAATTGTGCAAACATATCCCCCTTTCTATCAGAAGACCATCGGATCCCTGAAACTACAAAATATAAAATCCCGAAAATTTCAGCAGAAATAATAAAACAAATACAGAAACTGAAAAAAAAACTAGTAATATCCGAACGATATCCCAATTGATCTAATAAAGGCATTCCCTGATAAACTATCAACACTCCTTGTTCGTAATTTTAATCATATTACTAATTCCGGATGTTACCTATCGTGCTAGAAGCTGTGCTATAATATTCCAATCCAAAAGAAGGGAGGCCTGAGCGTTTTTACTGGGCTATGATCAATCACTTTGACCCTATTTTCTTCTAAAATGTACGAGGGTTTCTTAGCTAGTTGGTTAAAAGCAAATATTCTTGAACTTACTGCCATACAATAGCTTGGGAATCTGAAGGATGTATCTATTATTTTTGACGCCAGTATTAAAAACCTTGAAAACCGTGATACTTGGTTGAACCTCTTATTAATTGAAAGCATTCGACCTAACTGAACATAATATCCTTGTAAATAAACTAACAACACTCCTTGTTTGTAAATTTAGTTATATTAGTAATTTCGGATGTTACCGGTCGTGCTGGAACCAGTGAGTTATTTTTTAGCTAAAATTGTTGCCTCCTTTTCTTGACGAATCGTTCCCATGTGTTTAAACATAAATATGTTTATCCCAATCCTCCTTATATCTTTTGTGGGATCCCAAGGGAACCCTGATAGGTTCTATTCTATTCTTTATAATGAGTAACAGCTTCATGAATAAAGGCACAGATCGATGGAAGTATGTGGACGACCTGTGTGCACTTAAGGTTTGTTGAAGACGAAAGTTAACGCTAATAAATCGTCAGTTAATACAGCTAATCTTTGAAATCACCTCCTTCTCTCACAAAACCTATTCCTTCCAAAGTCTCAGTTACATGCATTAAGCTACTTGGGGTGACAATTGCTGCTGACTTGATGTGGGATACTCATGTTCAAAACATCTTCAAACAAGCTTCCCCTTCGGTTTCTCTTCTAGAACTTTTGATGAAATTTTCTTATCCCTCTAAAGACCTTCTCTGACTTTATTGTTCTTTTAGTGTTTAAAGTGACGGCCAAACTCACCTGACGGGAACGTCAGTGATGACAAAATTTTTCGATATATGTATTATTGCTATTTGTGACGAGACATTTAAATTTGGCAATCATACTGTGAAAGAGTTTTTTAAATTAAGTTATATTCTATGAATTCCCATTTCTCTTAATTCTTTCTTTACAACATCCTTTCAACCCAACCAAGGACAACTTGCTTTCCAGTTAGCTAATGGTGGCTGGCCGAAATAGACAATCTTTGGCAACCTGTCATCCTTCATCTGCAGAACATCTCGACCTTTCTCTCATCCACTAGCCATCTCAACCTTTCTCTTATTATAGCCCTAGAATGTGAGATTGAACCACACATTTCGTACAGTCTACTGTTTAAAATACGGTCAGAAAGTTGGATACCCAAAATGCATCTGGAAAACATCTGGAAAATCTTCCTCCGTTTTTCGGAGCCTCAGAAACATATTAGAGCACTGTCAGCCCTGTAGCTTATACTGTTCTAATCTTGGTTTGTAGATTATCTTCCATATCTCACGAACGGCTAAAGATATTTAGTTAAAAATTTCAGGGAATGCCGAGGAAGATGTTTGACTGAAGTCAAACGACGCTAGGTGCATCTAAGTTGTAAAAAACAAGTATATGAGCGTTTTTACGTTTGTCATAGGGACATCTGGAGTTATTAAGTTGAAACAAAAGCAAAAGACAATATATATATTCAAGTTGTTAAAACGGTATACATACAATATTTCAAGATTTGTTGGGAAATGGCATCAGTTTTTTGTCCAACAGTCATTGTCCAAACATTTGGACAATGTAGAGTGCGTATGTTGAGCTTAATAGCGCTATGGAAACTCATGTGGTCAATGGGCGTAGCTGTAGTATCTCAAGAATGGCCAGTATTATCAAGTTGTAGCTTTCACGAAATATCGATAGGGATATTCAACTGACTCAAATGATGCCATATACATCTGACTTGTCAAAATATCAGGCCTAGAATATCTAAGAACTAGTTAAGGTTATTAATGACCGAACTAGTTTAAGTTGGAATGGTGAGGGAGGTGTTGAATTTATTCAAAAGACAACTATTTGCATTCCTTTCGTTAAACGTGTGTATCTGTAATATCTAAGGAGCAGCTAATAGCATTTAGTAGAAACTTTCATGGAATAATAAATCAAAGATGATAATTAGAACTGAGATGAGAGAACTGAATTGAATATTGAAATCTGCTATTTTGATTCTTAAGCCTAAAAAAACTTTCCGATAAAGAAGTTTTTCAAAGATAAGTAAAGTGCCACATAAGACTAAATACCAGCAGAATGAAGTCCAATGGTAATTTAAACTCAGAACGACCAAAAACCGCTATCTCAGAATAAATGAAATCCAAAACGAACAGAAATTAAAAATTAGAGATCATATCTAATATAAGAATAATAAATACTAGATTAGTAAATAAATCTTAAAACGAGTAAAATATATAATAATTTAGATAGCTTAAATAATATGAAAATTCTAGTTTGGAGTGTCAGAACGTTAAAAAACGATTAAAGTATTGACATGTTGACTGACGAATTCAGATGTTTTAAACCGGGCTTATTTGGAGTTTGAGAAACTCATATTATAGGGGATAAGGACATGAAATTAGGTGATATGGCCTTTATATTCACATGCTAGGCAGGCATTATCACAATATTTCAGGCATACTTCAGGCAGCTTCTAAGTCTTGTTCAGTTGGGAAGGTATTTGATAAGTTATTTATTTTACGACTAAATAGAGCAAGGTATCAGTTATAGTAGCTCTAAAATACCAACTGACGGAGATAGTAGTGACTATCGGAAATGACGGAAACAGACAGGATCCCAAGTTACAATAATGCATTTTCATTAAGGGATGTTAACGGACAAGTTAGTAGAAATCAGGATAGATGGTATTCTAGCCTAATTCCTCCACTAGCCCAGTATGTCCAGAGCCTCACTCTTTACTTTCTCCTGTGAAGTCTATATTTCCCTTAAATCTTTCATTGTAGCCCTTTCCTATCTCATTTAAGGCCGTCTTATGTTCGTTTCAGCTCAGATAAATTGCCAAACTGCACGAGCCTGGCTATATAAAAAGCTGGATGACTAAAACTAAAATGTATTGCCAGAAATAAATGAACTACACTAAGCACTAATGTACCTATCTGATACATAGACACATTTCCTAAAGCTTTGTAATCTACTGAATCAACTGCATGCTCATAATCTATTATCTAAGGACTAAAAGGGTCTATCGTTCAAACAGTTCTCTATTACTTAGAGATTTACTATTACTAGAATTACTATTGCAATTACATAGAGTAAAGTTGCAAATGCCTCATTAAAATGCCTACCTACACTTCTTGCTTCTTTTTTCATCCAGATCGCCGAGTGTCTCTTGAATCCTCCTCATTTTTACTTCGTGATCTGCTACGACTTGCTTTATGGCCTGCAGCAATAGCTCTTCTCTGACATACTTTCTTCTAGTTAAATACATATTATTGATATTCTCAAGTACCTCTCTCTCCTCCTGTTGTAAGATATATGGCCCATTCCATGCTTTAACACGGTCATCATTCCTTATTTCATATAGTACTTTGTACTCCTGTTGTTGAACATTTACTGTATTTGACGGTCCAGGTGAAATACATACATTCGGTGACTTATTATTATTCGGCTTCGGACTAACTAAAACAGGTGGCGATGAGAATATTTCTCTTAGTTCGTTCACTTTATCCCCTTTTTCTACAATTGTTTCAAGCCTCTTTGGTGCAGCAAAAATTATATTCGAAATTTGCGCCCTGGGGTTCTCCATGTAGTGCCACCTATTCAATTCAAACTCTTCAAAACTAAAACTCTCAAATTCACAACTTTCTTCACCATACCTTTCTTCTTCTTCATCTGTTTTATCATTATTAAGTTGTAAGAGCTCCCTTTTGTTTTCGTAATCGCAAATTGATTTTTCCCAGTTTTCTTGTTGCTTCAAATATTGCTTTACTGCTGCATTCCTTTCTGTTTCTCCCATTATTTCTAATGTCTTCACTTCTTCCAGCTTTGTGCAGCGGAGAACTTCCATTGATATTGACTTTGCCCAAAGGTTGAATTCTTCCGGTGATTCAAACTTTAAAAGAAAATAAATCAATTCAATCATATAACTTTATTGTGGATAGTGAAAACTTGGTATTAGTTTAGAAACTTGTACTTGTTTGCTAAGTCTTTCTTTTGATCTTACAAATCACTGGAAACCTTTTAGAGTCTGTGCATACATAAATCCAGGAGCCAAAAAAACAAAAAAATTATTAACTATATTAACTGCGAGTAAGGGGCCACACAGGCTAATAGTAACCGAGAATCTAAGAAAAACTAGTTTTAAGAACAATAAATATTTGAAAAATATTCCGTTTTATGGTCTAATATATAAAATTCATCTTGATTGCGTAATCTTGATAAGAAATTACAAAATAAATTCAGTATATCTGAGACACTTATTTTTAGCTCCTGGCAACAAAAATACAGATGTTTCTTCTTTTTTAAGAAGGAAAAATCTTGGATACGTGTTTAATTGTGTTTATTTTTTCCAAGGGCTATCCTATTCAACCAATATTCTAAAAAAAATTGGAAGGAAGTTTTTTTTTGAACGGAAATAAAAAGTTTTAGTGCACCTTTTAAGTCAAAAAGTTCGTGGTAACGGGTCATAAGTAAATTGCAAGTCTGGCCAATAGTAGTCAAAATTCTAAAAAGTGGAATTTTGGTAAAAAAAATTAATGCATGAGAAGCTAATGCTTTAATTATGTTTATTCAAATTACAGGAAATCCATTCAGTTTAATGATATACATCAAAAGCCACGAGCCTGAGAGAATTTGCCTGATCGTTGAGAAAGGGGGAGCCCCTCCCCGAGAAAAGCGAATTTGGGTTACTTTAATCCCCCTCTAATGTGCAAATTTATAGACCAAATTATATTATTATGTAAACAAAATGATTGTATTTTCATCACGTTTTGGTATATTAGTAGCGACAGCATATTGCTTTCCACAACAACCCTATCCCACCATTCCACAACAGCCCTATCCTTTCATTCCAAAACATCCGTATCTTATTGTCCATTACAAGCAAAGCTTCTTGGACCTAGTAACCGCTTTACTTTGTAATAGTTTTTCTTTTAGTATTAATAAATTGATTGATTTCACTGATTATTGTTCCCACAAGAGCCATAGGGAGTGATCATAGGGAGTGTTTTCCAAGAGATAAAGGAGTCTGTTACATAATAGGGAGGATTTACTTTGGTCATTGCGTATTAAGTTTTGAGGTATTGCAAAATAGAACTTGTTAGAGACTATTAGTTCTGGCAGGGAACCCCTGACTGTAACTAAAGAGGACAAACATGTGGATGCTACGTAATGACGATACACATGTGGAATGTTAAATAATACTTTAAGAGATTTCTTTTTCTTTCATGATGTTTTCTTTATCTCTCAGGGAACAATTATTAAATAAAGATATTTGTCCACATTAGGACTCGAAAAGGATATAAAAAGTTTTAGTACACATTTTAAGTCAAAAGTTCGTGGTAACGAGTCATAAGTAAGGTGCAAGTCGGGCCAATAGTAGTCAAAATTCTAAAAGTGGAATTTCGGTAAAAAAAATTAATGCATCAGAAGCTAATGCTTTAATTATGTTTATTCCGATTACAGGAAATCCATTCAGTTTAATGATATACATCATAAGCCATAAGCCTGAGAGAATTTGCCTAATCGTTGAGAAATGGGGAACCCCCCCCACAGAAAAGCGAATTTAGGTTACTTTATTCCCCCTCTAATGTGCAAATTTATAGACCAAATTATATTATTATATAAACAAAATTGTTGTATTTTCATCATGTTTTGGTGTATTAGTAGCAACAGCATAATGCTTTCCACAACAGACCTATTCCACCATTCCACATCAGCCCTATCCTTTCATTTCAAATCCTCCGTATCTTATTGTCCATTACAAGCAAAGCTTCTTGGGCGTAGTAACCACTTTACTTTGTAATAGTTTTGTAGAAGCACAAAACGATCCTTAGAAATCGAGACCAATATATAAAAATCGAGACCAAGCCTTAGAAATCAAGACCAACTGTAGAAATCATAAACGGTGCATGAAAATCAAGACCAAATCGTAAAAACCATGAGCAAACTCTACAAATCAATTTCAATCTGTAAAATCAAGACCAATCTGAAGAAATCAAGGGCAACTTCTACAATTAAAGATGAATGCGTACAAATTATGACTAGACCCGAAATCCATACGAATTCATTTCCTAGAAATGACATATTTATCACAAGAAAAATCTCATCCTTCAGTGAAATCATCTCTAGAACTTTTCTATGCAGAAATTGTTGGTTTGAGTGTAAGACATTTCTAGCCCTTAAACAGGCTCTTGGGATAATTTTTGTCAAATAGTCAAGGTTAGATTCATTTAATCCTTTGCCATTTTTTCACTCTTTTTTTATAGAAGGAGCAAATGTTTAGGTCCTCGAATATCTGATGCATTTTTTTCTATAAGGTATCTTTGCAGGCCCCTATGCAGCAAAATATCAAACTTTATCTTAGTGGTTATGAATTGAAAGCTATTCTTCTTAGCATTAATTTTCAAACCTTGAATAGGTTTGAAAATTAATGTTAAGAAGACTAAGTCACTAAGGCTAGGAATAAGTGAGGATGAAAAGGTAATATTGGATAACGAAAAGATTGATCAGGTGAGTAGCTTCACTTAACTCGGTAGCATTATTAGTAAAGACGGTGGGAGCAGTGAAGATGTTAAAAGTAGAATGGCTAAGGCTCAGGGTGTTTTTTTCACAGTAAAAACGGTTTGGAAGAATAGGAAGATAAGACTCCAAACCAAGATTAGAATATTGGAAGCAACAGTGAAGCCAGTGGTCAAATACGGCTCTGAAGCATAGGCGCTCCAAAAAGCGGACAAAAATACACTAGATTTTTTCCAGAGAAATTGTCTACGGATTGTTTTGGGTATCCGGCTGACTGACCGTATTTCAAACAGTAGGTTGTACGAAAAATGTGGTTCAATCCCGCTTTTTAGGGCTATAATGAAAAAAAAAAAGGTTGAGATGGCTAGGCCACGTTCTGCAGATGAAGGATGATAGATTGTCAAAGATAGTCATTTTTGGCCAACCAACTGTGGCTAGAAAGATATCAAGTCGTCCTTGTCTGGGGTGGGAGGATGTCATAGATAAAGATTTAAGGGAAATGGGAACTTCCTGGGAGGCTGTAAAGAGGGAGGCCTTGATAGGTTTAGGTTGGAGGAGGAGTGTGCGTAGCTGTGTTGGCCACAGGCGGCTTAGTGTTGCAGTGAGTTGTTAATAGTAGTAGTATTTCTCACAACTGACGTCTTCTAAGTTCAATAAAAGAATGTGTTTATCACATTCCACCATTAAGTGCTTATCCTTTGGGATGTTTCCTTTGACATAAACAGCTTGGCCACCAAATAAAATGCATATTTCTCCAGTTTCCTCTTGTACTTTTTTTTTATTTCATGACTATTATCATTGTGTGGTCTTATGTTGCATCATAGAAGCCACTTTGGTTTAAATAGCTTAATGTTACACACACGTTGGTTTTTATTATACTTTCAGAATTTAATATATACCTATAAACTGCAGAAGAGTGTTTATCTAACAAAAGGAATTCCGCTTCAAAAATGACACGACAGGAGGAATTTCTTAATCTGATATATCGTGAGTCAATCGTACCGAACCTTATCATAACTGTTAAAAAAATCAATGTTGACACACTATAGTCATTTTCAATACTAAAGCATGCACATCGTAAGATTTATCAAGCCAAGTGTCTCTGACTTTCAAAGCCTGTTATTGTTAGATTATGCAGGTCCTTCGGGAAGCCAATCCAGCGATATAACCTCATTATGACATGCAAATATTGGGTAATCTGACCTAATCCAGGATACCTGCAGGCAACATTCATCTGCTTCTTGGAATTTTTCAAAGCCAGAGACTCATAAGTGTGAATTACAATCAAACCTACAAAACCTTTTCTAAAATAGGAATAGATATCAGCATAACTGGATAGATAGGGTTACGTTAAGTTAACTACTTTTAATTTAGGTTTAGGTTAGGGTAACACGGATTGGTTATGATTTCTATGGGAGTGCTCTAGATTTCTACATAATGATTTCTTGATTTCTTCGGATTGGTCTTGATTTTCAGATGTTACCCTTTTGATGTCTTGATTTCTTCGGTTTGGTTTTGATTTACATAGATTGGTAGTGATTTCTTTAGTTTGTTCTTTATTTTTGCGAACTTTTTGAGATTTCTATGGTCTGGTCATGACTTGTATGTATTATTCTTAATTTTTAGATTTTGCATTTCTTTTATGGATTGGTCATGATTTTTAGAAGTTGACACTGATTCCTAGAGTTTGGTCTTGATCTTTGTACTTACTTGTACTTGTACTTGCGGTGGGAATCAGGCGTTTCCACCTCGCCCGGCATCGATGATCTTAGAGACCTTCTTGGACCATGTTGATCGATCTTGTGCCAGCTGCTCTGCAAAGGCGAGCCACTGAGTTGACCATCTGTGACCAAATTTTCTGAAACCCCCGGTTGGTTCAAGGTCTGACTTGGCCAGGTTCCACCAGTTCTTCCTCTGTCCTCCTTGGTGTTTCTTCCCGTAGCTAATAGGCTCAACTAGAAGTATTTGGTGAGGCAGGTACTCTGGCGGTTTCCGTAATACTTGGCCCGACCATTTCAAACGGCGTTCTTTAATAGTGAGCACAACATCTCTCTGAATATTGCACATTCGACGCATATTCACGTTGGAGATACGGTCACGTAGCTGTACTCTGAGAATTCTTCGTAGACAAGTATGCTCAAACACCTTAACTGTATTCTCTTGTTGTAGTTTTGCCGACCATGTTTCGCACCCGTAAAGGAGAACGGTGCGGACTAGTGCCATGTAAATACGAAATTTCGTTTGGAAACTGATTTCACGGCACTTCCATAAGGGTTTCCGAAGCGAGGCAAAGACTGTCTGCGCTTTCTGTATTCTCTGTTGGATATCAGTGTCGGAAGATCCGTCAGTACAAAGCTGGAAGCCTAGGTATGTGGAACGGTCGACTTTTTCCAGCTGAACTTGGTTGACAGTTAGTGGGAATGGTCCTGTGTCGTGGTTAATAGCCATGAATTTCGTTTTCTCTGTGCTGACTTTCAAGCCGATCAGATCTGCCCAGGCCACGACGCTGTCAAGCATGTTTTGGGCTTCTACAGGGTCTGACAGGAGGCCAACATCATCCGCATAATCGAGGTCAGTCAGCGAGAGATTCTGTCCAACCTGCGCTCCTGGATAAGACGATAGAGCATTTTCAAGCACCCAATCGATGCAATAATTGAACAGAGTCGGAGAGAGGACACATCCTTGTTTTGCTCCGAACTCAACCAGAAATTTTTCGGTTTCTTCGCCATAGATTTTAACTCGGCTCATTGAAGCGTCATAGTATGCCTTCATCAGTTCAACAAACTTCAGCGGCATTCCGTCATTCTCCAGGATCTTCCAAAGTTTCTGGCGAGTGACATAGTCGAAGGCAGCAATGAAGTCCAGGAACATCAAGATCAGGGGTAGGTTGTATCTTCCAAACTGCTGGATAATGAGGCGAAAGGTGAATATATTATCAGTACACCCTCTACCTGGTCGAAAGCCGACTTCATTTCCTCGATTTTTTTCCTCCCTTGCCCCTTTAAAGCGGTTCAAGAGTATGATCCCGAATATTTTGACGGCAATGTCTATGAGACTTATTCCGCGGTAATTTTTGCATTCGGTTTTGTCTCCTTTCTTGTAGAAAAGGAGGATTACTGATGTCTTCCAGTCTTTTGGAAAAGTGTTGGTCCTCCACACATCTTCGAGAATGCCATGAAGCTGTTCAGTAGTAACCTCAGGGCATTGTTTGTATAGTTCCGGGGGGAGGCCATCTTCACCTGGGGCTTTGTGGCTTTTTAGGGTTTTGATCGCTTTTAGTATTTTGGCTCTGGTCGGTGTATCCAGCTCGATATCATAAGGCTCTTTAGAGACGGAAGGTGGGAAGGCATCATGAGTAGATGAAGGGGATGGGTTCAGAAGGAGCTGAAAGTGATCCTTCCATCTTGCTGAACGTTCCTTTTGACAACAAATGATTTTTCCTGATCTGTTTTTGATTATTTCTGAGACAGCAGCTAGCTTTCTTACCAACGGATTCCTTCAGTATCGGGTAAAGCTTGCGGGTGTCATGTAAGCGTGCTGCTTTCTCTAATGACTCGGCAGCATCTTCCCACATTTGGCGGCGGTCCAGCCGAACAGAGCGTTTTACTTGTCTGCGTAACTCCTTTGTTTCTTCTTTAAGGCCTCCCATCTTTTGTCTTCACTCACCGACTATTGACAGGGTTCTAGCGGTTATCCAGTGTTGTTGTTTGATTTTTGCTCGGCCTAGGATCTCATCGGCAGTCTCTGTCATCACGGCTTTAAAGGTCTCCCATCTCTTATCGGGGGTTAGGTTTTCATCAGAGCTGAGGGCGTCAAACCGGTTAGTTAGTTCCAAATTGAGGGCCTGCCGCACTTCTTTGTCTTGAAATTTACCGATATCGAAGCCGATCTTGGACTTGTTTTTTCTTCGAATCGCAAGACGTAGCCGAATTTTTGCTGCGACGAGCCTGTGGTCAGATCCAGACTGTGAGCCTGTGTCCGTGTCATTGTGAGAGCGAGAGTCCTGCACGGAGCTTCTCCAGCGCTGGCGTACGAGAATGAAGTCGATTTGGGCCTTAGTGACACCGTCATTTGAATGCCAAGTTAAGAGGTGGCTAGGTTTGTGTTGAAATATGGTATTTGTGATAACAAGGTGGTTCATCAAGGCATAGTTTACCAACCTCTGCCCATTCTCGCATCTGTGACCCTATCCAAATTTTCCCAGGATTTGTCTTGTGGTCTAGTCAGATGGACCAACTCTTGCGTTGAAGTCTCCAGCAACAATCAAGTAATCACGTGCGGCTATAGAAGAAGACAACTGCTGCAGTTCACCATAGAAATTATCCTTGGTCGTTTCAGTAGCGTCACGGGTGGGGGCATAGGTAGAAATTATGGACACATTTGCAGGGTTTCCTTTTAGTCTGAGTCTAGCAAGTCTACAGGAGACTGGTTCCCATTCTAGGAGAGCGTTTCTGGTTCTTTGGTTCATGATGAAACCAACTCCGTGGAGTCCTGAATTATCTTTTATTCCGGAATAGAAAAAGTGGAACTGGTGTAGTGTTTCTGGAGCCGTTATAACTATAGACCCAGAACCGGAGATTCTGGTCTCGGATATGCAGAGTATGTCTATGTTGTACTTCTCCATCTCATGGACAAGAAAAGCTTGTGTGGCTTCTTTTTAGCGGATCTTACATTCCAGCATCCAACATTTATTCTGGATTTTGCCTGTTTAATGACTGTAGTAGGTTTTCCTAGATTTATGGCGTTGAAAAGATTTTTCGACTTCGCCGCCATATTCAAAGTCGCGTCGCCTGCCGGGAACGCCGTAGTATGGTGGGCTAGTTTACTTTTCGACACCCGCGCCAATACGGGGGCCGCGTCGCTTGCCGGGGACGCCGTAGTTGTTACAACTTTTCTTCTAGGTCTCAGATCCATCAATGTTTCTTGGCAACAGAGTTGACCGCAAGGTCCCCAGTCTTGCGGGTCACCCGGAGTGCGTTGGCCACCAAATCGCTCGGCATGGAGCTCAGTGGTGTTTACACCCTTCCACCGCTTTGAGGTGCGCTGCCGGATTTCCTCTGCTGCCCAGGGACGGAAGATCGAGCCTCATTGCCTGTAACTACCATCACCGCCATGGAGGTATACAGGCTTAGCTTGACCTTTGACTCCAACCTAGAATCAGCAGGGGCTTTAGGAAGGGATCTATGCGGTTTGGTCTGTATTTTGATGCACTAGTCATGATTTCTAAGGTTAGAAATTTTATAGTTTATGTATTTATTTTTGAAGGAAAAATTATTAAAAAACTTTTAAGTGTGATAATCTGCACCAGAATGGTGTCATCAGGGCTGGTACATTGTGCCACACTGGCCTCAATTGCTAAGACTTATCCGAAAAAAACCCTACGGGAGATTTTTTTTTTCTTTAGTTTTGATGATCGATTCTAGTGAAAACGAATATTTTTGCAAGAAAATGCCCAAACAATGTCATATGTGTGATATTGCTTGCTATAGAGTGTCGTTCGTCAGCCTATGAGCGTCGCATGCAGGGAATTGCCATAGAACATCGCAGTATAGCGATGAAATGATGAGTTTCCGCTGTTCAAATAAATGCAATGGTTATTCTTTAGTTTATAAAGTTATTTTTGAGAGAAACGGTTCAAAACCCTTAGGTGTAATGTGATGAGCCATAATGGTGTCATTGGGGGGGGGGGGAGGGCTTATATATTATACCACACTTTTAAATTGAATGATCCAGGATGAAACCTCGACTGGTAATTGTTTCGCAATTCAATTATCTTGTAGCCTATACAAATAGGTAGGATTTTTCACAAATGACCTTAATATGAGTGTAAAATTTAGTGTAGTAAAGAGGAAAGGCATAACTTTTGATCTTGTATTAAGGTGTGGCATATTCTAGCCATGATGGAACTCTCACTTTTATTTCATCCCTGATAGCAATATTATTTTATAACACTCTCTAAAGCAATACTTAACATGCAGGTGCATACCAAGTGCAAGCCATTTCAAATAATCCATTTTTCCTCTGCATCTCAATTTTATCAGTCATAGGAAACACGAAATCAATAGCTTAATCAATATAGTAATTGGGACATGAGAATTCTCCGCGTGTGGAATTGTGCATTTCATAGAATATTTTTCCCGAATAATAATATCAGATATAGATTGCCAGTCCAGCTGTCTAGGGTGCAGTTCCACTGGATGGGAGATTGCCCTTTCGAATCCTACTGGGAGCAGAAATCATTAGAACATAAAGGTTCCCTGAGAAAAACACATTGGAAGAAAATGAAATTTTTTAAAAGAATAATGTTACACCGATGTATGTACCATCATTACGCAACGCCCCACCTGTGTCCTCCATAGTCACAAGCAGTATCCTCCAAGGGGGAATGAAAAACAACTCACGTGCGAATGCGTCATCGTTAACATAAGTAAATCATTCCTCTCTTACATAAGAACTATAGAAATCATGAAGAAAACCGTCTTGAAGAAAAAATGTCTTAGAAAACGTCTTGGTATGTCTTGAAACATCTTGAAAAAATGTCTTGAAGAAAAAAGTCTTAAAAAACGTCTTGGGATGTCTTCAAACGTCTTGAAGAAGAATATCTTTAAAAAGACGTCTTGGGATGTCTTGAGTCGTCTTGAAACGTCTTGAAGAGAAATTCTTAAAAACGTCTTGGGATGTGTTGAAACGTGTTGAAAAAAACGTGATGAAGAAAAATTTCTTAAAAAAAACTTCCCCGATTGAGAAGTAGACTACTAATTACGGACTAACACGTCCTATTACGTAACAATACAAAAAACTATTATATAGCAACCAAACCCTATTACTTAACAGCCAAAACAAACATTCCCTATGATATAACATTCCCCTGGGTCTGTTATAAAATTGTTAACACCTGCATCTTGAGGAAATCACCTTTCAACTTAAATCATTAAAGGAAGAAAGGAGTATTGGGTACGGATGGGTGTGCTTATTTCCATCGTGGGAATAATACTACTACCACCCTCTTAGATTCTGACACATAAATTTTCCCCCACCTCCCCTCCGCCATTTTGTGAAATAGTGGTACTGACTAAGATCCTTCTGGTTTACATTGTCCTGGTTATTTTTCCTTTGAAGATAGCTTAACAAACGATTTGTAACGATTATCTCAAAAAGGTGAAAATGCCACATACGAACATTAGGCCTGACACCGACACATAAGGAACAAGTTAATTCTCAAAACTTGCACATCAAGGAGGCACACTCGTGCCTCTATAAAGAGGCGAACAACGACAATGTTAAGCGATCTTCGGTTCCAGTGGTTGCAGAGGGGTGGGGAGGGATGCATTTCGTAGCCGGAGCTCCAACTAAGAAATCTGCCAAATTTCATCCCCCTCCGACTTTTCCTTCATGGGGAAAATCTGGCCGAAAGTTTCGACCCACCAACCCCAGCCCCCCTTTAACGTTGTCCGATCGGGCTGAAATTCACAAGTTAAGGTTCCTTAGGGCCCAGGAGCTAATCCGCGAAATTTCAGCTCGATCCGATAACTCCTTCCCTTTTTTCCAGAAACCACGCATAGCCACTTAATTTTCATATTCTTTTTTTTTCTCGACGCCTACAGTCACAGCCGACATCGGATCTGGGTGTACGAAGACTCATTCGATGCGGAATTCTCCGAGTAAGTGCCCTTGAAAGTTTCGTAGGAAAATCTTAACCCCCCGAATGTTTCGCCCCCCAACCCCCCCCTCCCTTTAACGTTGTCCGATCGGGCTGAAATTCACAAGTTAAGGTCCCCTGCGGCCCAGGAGCTTATCCGCGAAATTTCAGTTCGATCCGATAACTCCTTCTCTGTTTTCCAGAAACCACGCATTAGCCACTTAATTAACCCATTTCTCCATAAGAGCCCATGTTAATTTGAAATTTTTAAAAGTTATTTAAAAGTTATATTTACACACATGAATGTGGTTAGCTCAGTCGGTAGAGCGTGGGACTTTTAATCCTCGGGTCAAGGGTTCAAGTCGCTTATCGGGCGATTTTTTTTACAAAATATGAAAAAAACTTCGTTTTCTTAAAGAGTTAAAGAGGCTACGTCCCAAAGTCGAACCTTAAAACGTACAGGAATCTAAGCTAGAAAATCGGGGGGTTAAGATTTCCCAAAGAAACTTTCCAGGAAAATTACTCGGAGAATTCCGCGTCGAATTTTTGAAATTCTTAAAATCCTTATCCTTGAAATTCTTATCAAGAATTTTTGAAATTCTTAAAAGTTACGAATATCAACATTCAAGTACATCAAAATAATCAGCTCGGCACGGCAAGAATGACTCCAAGCATCATAAAAATCCAGCTCTACCATGGATTGTAGAAAAACGTACAGAAATAATATGAAAAAAAGAAAACGAAGTTTTTTTCATATTATTTAGTTATTATAAATGACCTACCTGTAACGTCAGAATCGAATTTTGTTTGACAACACATACTTTTTCAACAAAAATAATATTGGTCTTGTTTTTATCCCTACGCATATGCGTTCCACTGCTACAGTGGGGTAACAACAATTGGAAACTTGGTATTTATGCACACCAGTATTATTTTTAGAAGAGAAAGTTTTCGTCTTGATGGTCAGTGATCAAAAACTACTTTAATTCGAAAGGCTCGTTTATAGATTAATACAAGCTTGGGTTTATGGTAATTAAATAAAAAAAATAAGTATTTTCAACTGAAATTAAGGACCAGCATTAAAACTTTACAAACAGAAATTGTTACGTATATGATGGGGATTGCTCCTCCTCAAAACCTCACTCTTTATGCTAAAGCTTCTTGGTACTTTTAGAAAACCGTTCTAATTAAACGAACATTGTTTCGGGAGTCGTTTTCAAAGAATTCAGACTGAATTCGAACTTTAGCGTAAAGAGCGAGGTGTTGAGGAGGAGAAATCTCCCTTATACTCAGTAAATTTCTGTTCACTTTAAGTTTTAATGTTGCTCCTTACTTCCAGTTGAAAATTCGTTTTTTAAGCAATGCCAGGAAATCTGGTTACACTTCTACGGATAATTCGCTCCTCCCCACAGATTTATTCTCTAGAGAATTATATCCTGATGAAAACTTACACCAGACAATTACCCTTAGAATCTCCAAACGTAAAATTGAGCTGATAATGAGAAAGCAAGACATAAGAGGAATTTCGCATAGAAATTCTGGCAAATTCCCCTAGTGTAAAGTTTCTCCTGAAAAATTAAGCCCCTGGAATTTTCCCTCCAAAGGGAAATTTTTCCTGTGCAAAATTCTACGGGCAGAAAATTCCCCCTTCCAAAATATGGGCACGTTTTTTAACTTAAAAACCATTCCAAATGGGCTGTGGGGGGGGGATCATGATATCTCCAAAGGCATAGCTATTCGGCCTTTCAACTATACTGAACAAAATGGCTTTCTCAAAATCTTGATCTGATCTTTTTGTGAAAAAGAGGCGTGGGAGGGGGCCTAGTTGGCTTCCATTTTTTCACCTAAAAAGGGAACTAGAACTTTTAATTTCTATCCGAGATAGTCCTCTCACGATATTTTCCGACCACTGGGTTGATACGATCATCCCTGGGAAAAAACAACAACAAATAAACAAGCATCTGGGAAAAATGCAAACTCCACGTTTTTTCAGATGAGAGCTTAAAACTTCTGCAATAGGGTTCTTTGATGCGTTGATCTGATGATGTGATTTTCATTAAGACTGTTTGAGTTTCATTGGGTTTTCCCCCTTTTTTGAAAAATCAGGCAAATTTTCTTAGGCCCGTAACCGTTGATGGATAGCACTAAACTTAACGAAACATACGTATTTGAAATCAGTATAAATATTTTATTCTTTTGATATATCTAGGCTACTGGTAGCAAAACTCCATTTTTTAAGTTTTGGTTCCTATTGAGTTGGGTTGTTAATTAATTATAGTTTGTTACGACGAACTGTCTGAAAAAGAAAAAAAGGCTTTAAAAACCCTGGGGATATATTACCTTTAAAATAAATCCAAAATTTTGTTTTTCAACCTCAAAAGCCATTGGCCAATCTTCAACATAAGCCCTTTTCACTCGAGCCCCTGCCAAGCATAGTTGAGAACTGGGAATTTCTGTTAACTCATCTTCATAAACATCAACTCTTCCTTCCTGAATGATCAACCAGAGGTGGGAAAACTCTGCAGACTTCCCATGGTTTATTTGGGCAATGGAAACTAAACCTGGTAAGAAAAGATGCTTTCTAATAAACAAATTTATGATACATGTTCATCCAAAGAAAGTAATGTCAAGAATCTCGAACTTTCAAGTCAACTTATAAATTATTAATGAAAGAAAAAACAATTTGTTTCTACAGATAAGCCTCTAAACGGTCCTACGAGCCAAGAATTATCCTGAGGGTAGGGGCATCACAAAAGAGCAACTTTTCACAAAAGAGGGCATCACAAAAGAGGAGCATCACAAAAGAGGGGGATATATTAAGGGAACTTTCCTTGGAGGAATTTATCATGGGGGAAGAAAATTCCCATGAAGGGAGCGCAGGATTTTCTAGCATTATTTAAAAAAAATGAAAAAAATAAAAAAGTTGTCAAAATGAAAAAAAAATTATTTAAAAAAAATAATTATCTCACTTCTATGTAATACCTCTCTTTTGGCACTGACTTGAGTGTTTTTCATTACTATCGGGGGTATCATATTCGCTCTAACCCTCTAACAATGACGCATTTGAAAATCGGAGGTTTTTTTAGAGCACAAAATAAGGAGAAATTACGTGATAAATTAAACTTCCACAAAAGGAGGCAACATTATCTAGCTGCAAAAGAGGGTGCCGTTACCTCTACA
The DNA here is from genome assembly GCF_032884065.1 of Artemia franciscana. Classification (NCBI taxonomy): domain Eukaryota; kingdom Metazoa; phylum Arthropoda; class Branchiopoda; order Anostraca; family Artemiidae; genus Artemia; species Artemia franciscana. Next base: position 488,780 of record NW_027062675.1, read on the forward strand.
TTTAATTTGCTTAACAAAAACTTTACTTTGCTACAACGAATACAAATTAGGTTATACACCTTCTAACAGACTACGCTCTAAAATTTAGAATGAGGTATACAGAAGGCTGTATTCTAGAAATCTCTTCTTTTTTTTAAAGCAAATATAAACTTAGAACTAGTATTTTTACTAGAACTAGTGTTCTTTTATCCCTAAGGGCATAGTTATTAGGTATTCCAACTATGCTCAACAAAATGGCTATATCAAAATTTTGATCAGATGACTATGGTGAAAACAGGAGCATAGGAGGGGGGATAGTTGCACTCCAATCTTTTTGGTCACTTAAAAAGGGCATTAGAACTTTAGATTTCATTTAAAATGAGCTCTTTCTCGGTATTCTAGGACCATTGGTTCGATGCAATTACCCCCCAAAAAAATCAACAACAAAAACACGCATCTGTGGTCTTACTTCTGGCAAAAAGAAAAACAAAATTCTACATTTTGCAGATATGAGCTTGAAATCTTTACAGTGGGATTCGCTGATATATTAAGCTTCATGACGTCATTTTTATTAATATTTTCTTGAACTATCAGGATATTCCCCCCCCCCTTTCAAAAATCGGGCAAGTTTTATCAGGCTCGTAGCTTTTGATACGTAATACTAAGCTTGATGAATCTTACATATTCGGAATCAGCAAAAAATACAACTTTTAAAAAGCATCTTTTGATATTAAAATTTAATTTTTTTGAATTTTGTTTATTAATGAGCCTAGTCGCTCCTGAATAGGCTTGCTCCTGACTGTTTTTTTTACCACAAACTGTTTAATAAATGGATATGAACAAACGTTTGTGAAATGAAAGTAAAAGTAAGCAAAAATAAAAGTTGTTAAGTAGTTTTCAGTAAAAGTTGAAGCAAATAGCTTTCGAATCAAAGGGGGAAAGTCAGAACCTGCCGTTTGTAACATTGAAGTTCTGATAAACCTTAATAAAGGCAAATATTTTATAAAAGTTTGCTGAAAACATTAAAATGATTCTGTCTTTTTTAGAATTAATGCGACATTTGTTATAACGGGTGCGCAGTAGTAATTGCGTTGCAGAAATGTCTAGTAAAGCAAAAGGGACACTTGAACAGGCCCTAAACAAGTAGGAGCGTTTCTCTTTAGTTTAATTTTTATCCTCTTTCATTTAGTTTATGTTTCTTCATAATTTTCATTAAATATATTACTTAGCCCCTCATTTGTGGGGCTTCACTTTCAGTGATAAGTTGTAATATTTGATTTACTTGTGGTAAGATATAGTCTTAACCACTTTTTTTTTAAAACGAGCAAACATTACTACAAACTAAAGTTTGTCTACTACTTCCTACTCAAACTGTTAAAGTCTCAAGTCTACTGCGTCATTTGAGCTTTATTGAAAATTAATTATATAGCAAATATTTTCTTTTGTACTTGTAACATTGAAAACAAAAATAAAATTTGCGGTGAAATTACAGTGGAATATTTTGATTACATGTCAAATAATCATTTTCATTTTATTAGTTCTTTCGACTGTTCAAGACAAATACATTTTTCTACTGAAATAAATTACAATTATTTTTCCTTTGTGCTTATTGCAGCATTGAAAACAAAAATTAAAATTACTGTAAATTTTTTTTTAACTCAATATCATTAAATATGTAAAATATCAAGCTTAATTTTATTTGTTCTTTTGTAAGGTTGTTCAAGACACATATAGTTTTCAGTAAAGCGCCAATGACACAGTAAGCTTTAAGCTTTTACGGTTAAGGAAGAGGCAAAACTCTGGTTATATAAGTATTTCTTGTTCCTTTTAAGTTTGATTTATACATGCAGTTTGAGTTTTACTCCATTTAAGATTTATTTATTCATTTATATTAATAACTGTTGCATGATTTTCGCCATCATTTGCTTATTTAATTTTTGCTCGTTTTTGGTTTCATTTAGTGAGTGGAAATTAAAGTGGAATATTTGATTATAGATCAAACATCCATTTTCATAGTTCTTTTCAAGGACGGTTAAAGTCACATACATTTTTGCAAACGATTTATATTACAAACATTTTTTCTTGTATTCATTATAACATTGAAAATTAAATAAAAATTACAGTCGAATAAATATTGAACTGATGAGCTTTCAGCAATTAATATATATATATATATATATATATATATATATATATATATATATATATATATATATATATATATATATATATATATATATATATATATATATATATATATATATATATATATATATATATATATATATGAAAGTTCTTAAGCCGAACTGGCCAGACATGACAATAAACAACAAAGAGAGATAAAACTCTACAAAAAAAAACTCAAACGAGACTACGGCCAGTAGAGAGGAAAGACTAAAACAACGCGGATATTTTGCCTGTATCCAAACTAGGCGTCCTCAGCACAAGATAAAAAGAAAACTAAACTAAAAACAAATAAAACCATCACCAATAATACTAAATACAATTGTCGCTACTGATCCACGTAGGGAAAAGAAGCTATTCGAGCTACTTCAATGAGAACATCAAAGCAACTGAGGAAAAATTATGAAAATTGAAACTTAGTTAACTATTCTGTTGCGAAATAGTCCTCTTGTAAGCTAATATTGAAGCAGCTCTTTTTGGTCTAGTAGGTAATCTTGTCCCCTGGTGATTGTGTAAAATTTTAATTCCCTTATTGATTACTGGTTCATTTTTCAAAAGAAAATCATAAATTGGGTCAATAGTTAAATTCCCCGGGTCTCTATTTATTGAAAGATTAGCAAATATATGTTTTTTAATTTCTATAGCCTCCCTCGCCCACTGAGAAAAACCTCTATCATTAGAAATAGTTGTAGCCTCATCAAATTGTATAAAATGTTCGGGATGAAAGAATGTTTGTTTAGCTAGAGCCGAAACAAAAGTTTCAGGAGGCTTTCTTAATTGTAGGGTTTTCTCTACTGACTTGCGATGCTCAATAAATCTTTCAGTATATTGTTGGTGAGTTCTACCAATATAAAACTTTCCACAAGAACAAGAAATTTTATACACCCCACTAACTAAATATCCCCAGGTTAAATCCTTCCCAGAATTAAGAAAACTACCTAATGGTCTCACTGATTGGAAACAAGTATCAATGCTATGTTTACCTAAAATTCGTTTAAGCATCTCCCCCAAAGTAGGTGCATAAGGCAAAGAAATGAACTTTTTCGGTAAGTTTAATTCTGTGCACTGTGAAATCCCAATAACCCTATTGTTGTGTTTAATGCGTCAATTTTTTATTGCTTTATTAGAGAATTTAATCGGGTAGCTATTACAAAATAAAACGTCCCTCCAATGCAACAATTCAGAATCTAAAAACTCCTGGGAACAAATTCTGAAAGCTCTATCCACCAGTGCAATCACAACCCCCGTTTCACCCCATATTTCACAATATGGTGGCACAAGTAAAAGTTCAAATACCTATTACTGTGTGTAGACTTTCTATATACTGAAAAAAGTAAATGGAGATCACTTTTAATCAATAAGATATCAAGAAAAGGTAGTTTGTCATTTTCTTCAAACTTCACCGTAAATTTTACATTTTTGTCAAAACTATTTAAATGTTTATGGAAAAGTTCTAAGGACTCTAAACCGTGTTTCCAAATGCAAACCACATCATCCATGAATCTGCCCCAGAAACAGGGAGAGAGCCTAAAACTGTGTATAGTGGAGGTTTCAATAGATTCCATCAAGAGATTTGCCAACAAAAAAAAATTGATGGCAAATCTCTTCGTGGAATCTATTGAAACCTCCGCTATACACAGTTTTAGAGCGTCTCTGAAATTTATATTTTTTTTTCTCCATGATTCAGTAGCGATACATGTTTCGCCGCTCTTTCTGGGAAGAATGACTAAGAACATAAAATACACAGTACATTTTTAATGAGAAAAGAAAACATTAGCAACAGAAAACTTCACATAGCGTAAATTTTGGATATGCATTGGTTACTGAATTCTCTACCATTAACTGATAGCAATATCGCTAAGCACCAAATGTTAAGAAAAATATTGAAAGAAAGTGAGACCTACTAAATTAGGTGATTCAAATCTTATTTATTATAACAACTTAAACTATTATGACACTTTGAATTACCCATAAGACCTTTATTTTTACAACTGCTTTTGTTTGTGGGACACAAATATATATATATATATATATATATATATATAGTCTTCCTTTTCTCCTTCTGTCTCTTTTTTTTTTTTTTTTTTTGTGTGTGTGTTTGTGCTGTTGCATTGGTGATTTCTCTTTTCATGATATATATATATATATGTATATATATATATATATATATATATATATATATATATATATATATATATATATATATATATATATATATATATATATAATGTACAGCTTAATTTCATTAGTTATTTCCAAGACTGTTTAACATAAATATAGTTTTCAATAGAGCGACAATGACACAGTAAGCTTCAGACCTTTACAGTTAGGGAAGGGGGCAGTATCCAGTTTCCTGTTTGTATGAATTCTTGTTCATTTTAAGCTTGATTTGCACATTCAATTTTAAATTTTACTCGATCCAAGATTTATTTATTTATGTTACTACCTGCTGTATGTTGTTTAATGTCTGTTTGTTTTGTTTTATTTATTCTTTAATAGTACTTTTTGGTCATTTTGAGTTTGAATTCTTAAAGGAATTTATTCCTGCTGATCTGGCGCTTAATACAACCTTTATGTTTCTTGGAAAAACTTCTTTTTCGAAGAGTTTTTTTTAATTTCTGCTCGTTTTTGATTGCCAGATATTTTACTTAACCGATTTTTTAAGTATTCCAAAAAAGTTAATTATTTAAACAAGTTACTTAAATTTAGTTAATTAAGTTTAACTTTTTATACCTTGAAATGAATGAAGTTTTAGATGTTTTGCGAGTTCAGGGTGCTAGAATAGGTTTGAAAATTAATGTTAATAAGACTAAGTCACTAAGACTAGTAATAAGTAAAGATTAAAAGGTGACAAAAATACTGATCAAGGGAACAGCTTCATTTATCTTGGTAGCATTATTAGTAAAGACGGTGGGAGCCGTAGATATGTTAAAAGTAGAATAGCCAAGGATCAAGGTGTTTTTTTTTAGAAAAGGAGTAGTAGGGCCAAGATGGGTCTGACAACATACCTATCCCTTCAAATCCCGATCCAGACACTTTTTTTAGAAACCTCTTCAAGACGTTGGCGTCTCTTACGTAATGGGGAATGTTTTTCAAGATATGCAGGTGATTATTACGTCATAGGGAAGGTTTACTTTTGGTATTATGTTTAATTTTCATTGATTGTTTACAAACCTAGGAGACCCCGCCAAATCTGAATTTCTTTGTATGATTAAAAACTTACGATAGCTAAGAAAAAATCTACGATTCCCCACCAAATCAAGATTTCCTTGTATGTTACGTCATTGGGGTTGCTTGTTAATTAATAGGGTTTTGATTGTTTAAAAACCTTCAGAAGCCCTCCCAATCAGGGTTTTTTTGGTTGTTGTGATTAAAAACCTATGAAGCTCGCGAAAAACCTTCGGAAAACGCTAGTAGGGGACGTTCAAGACGCGGAACCCTAGCAATCAATTCCAATACCACCCCTAGGATCTAATTTCATCTGGGGCCCTAGCATCCATTTGCATCATACCCCTTAACCTAACCACCGGGGGCCCTAACCTCCAATTATATCTGTGGCCCCTACCATCCAATTATTTCGGAGGGCCCTTAACCTAACCACCAGAGGTCCTAGCAACCATTTCAGATGGGGCCTTAGCATTCAATTTTATCGGACCCCTGATCTAACCACTGGGGGCCCTAGCATCCAGTTCTGCCAGGTGCTTTAACATTCAATATAACAGCTTTCCTAGCCTAACAATTGGAGACCCTAGCATCAAATTCTGTCGATGGCCTTGGCGAGTGATTCCAGTAGGGTCCCCTAGCAACCAATTCCAACGGGGCCCCTAGCAACAAATTTCACTGGGGCCCCTAGCATCAAATTCCGATGGGGGGGCCCTATTCCATCAGGTCCCTAGCGTAACCTAACGAATGGAGCCCCCTAGCGTAACCTAAGCATCAGAGCCCCCTATCATCTAATGAAATCACGGCCGTAGTATCCAATTTCATCGAGGCCTCTAACATAGCCACCGGTGGCCCTCGCATCCAAATCCATGAGAGGGACCCTAGTATTGAATTCCATCGGGTCCCTAGCATTCGATTCCATGGGGAGAGGGGGCCCAAGCAAATAATTTTATCGACAAGACGATTTTCAAGTTTTGTGATTTCTTTGATTGTAATGTAATAGAGGAATGTTTACTTTTATTAACGATGACACATTCTAACATTACTTTAATATTCAGGTAACAGTGGTAAGCAGTGGATTTTCAATAATAAGTTTGAAACAGTGGAGGGCAGACACATGGGTTTCACATATTGACATTGCACACATAGGATGTTCCATAATACTACCTTCAATGCCTTTTTTCAGGGATCCCTTATATTCAAAAGATAGTATGTCCGCACTGGGATTCAAAAGGGCCATTTCCATCCAACGAAACTGCGCGCTAGACAGTTGAACCAGGAATCTATTTTTCATATCACGGTCCAGGAAATATCCAATTCCAAAAAAGGAGAATTCCCATGTCCCTCTTACTAGAATGATTAAGCTATTAATTACGTCTTTCCTATGACTGCAATAAGTGAGATGCAGAGTGGAATATCCATTACTATAAATTGCTTACACTTGGTATGCAAGTAATTTTTAAGTAATGCTTTAGAGAGTGTTATCAGATAATATTGATATCAGAGATGAAATCAAAGCGAGAGAACCATTATCACAAGAATATGCAACACCTATGCTACACCGTAACAGAATTTCACATTTATAGTAAGGGCATTCTTGAATGAGTATACCTATCTGCATAGGCTTAAAGATCCTTAAATTGCATTAGTTAAATATATTGAAGTCTAATCGAAGGTCAATAAATCCAAAGGATACAGACTTTTGAACATACAAATTTAAGCAATAAAAAGAAATTTATAAAGCATTATTAAAACACATTGAAAGTACTTAAAACTCAACAAACTAAAAAACAAATCGTGAAATGGATGATATAGGATAAAATATAAGCAAAACAAGCATGAATTAAAGAAAGACAGGGTCTTAGCAACCAAATCCAGAGGGCGGCTTGTTATTAAAGGCAAATTTAAGTCACGTTAAGATATTTTTGAAGGGATTTTAATGAAAATGCCTCACTTCTTTGAGCATAGACTATGCACCCTGTTTGACAAGCACACACTTAAAAAGCACACATAATCCCGTTAGAGGTAAATTGCAACCGCATTAAGATATTCTTGAGGACTTTCAATGAATTTTAATGCCTTGTTTCTTTGACTGAGGGACAGATTTCACTCCCCTTAGTCGAAAAATTCTTTTAGCACCTCCAAGCTTAACTTTAAACTCTATAAAATGTTAGTCTGAGCAATTCATACCACTATGGCAATATTTGGCTGCTCAGTAAAACACAATTCAAACTAAAAAATGGAAAGAAGTGTGAAAAAAGTTTATAAAGGATAAAATATAAGCAAAAAGAACCGCGATTCGAGAAAGGCTCGGATCATACCAACCAATTCCTGAGGGGGAGGGGGCTTGTTATTAGAGTTAATTTTGAACCACAATAAAATATTTTTAAGGCTTTGAATGACAATTCCATGAGCCTTGAGTATGCATTCCCCGTTGACAAGCACACATTTGAATAATATTTTTTTCAAATTTTGCATAATCTTTATAGAGGTGATAGTAATTAAATCCCATGGTTCATGTTTTCGCCAGTCAACCCTCTCTGATACACCACCTCAATTCCCGTCACCGTGCCACACTATGACTGACCGTCTGGCACCCTCTGACACCCCCTAATTATTCCTAAGACATTTTACATATATTTTATGGTTAAAAATCATACATTAAACCAATTGGATAATGTTTTGCCAAGTCAACACTCTATGATACACCATGTCAATTGCCGTAATGTGCCAGAGGGCCAATCTTAGCGTGACATGGTGGTGTGAGCTGACATTGTGAATCACGGAGGGTTGACTTGCCAAAAACATGAACCAATGGATTTAATGCAGGATTTTTAAGAAGAAAACATCTGGGAAGTATCTTAGGCATGATGAGGTACCAGAGGGTGACACAAGGGCCGTCATAGTGTGGCGCCGTGGTTTGAACTGACATGGTATATCATGGTGGGGTGGCATGCAAAACCATGAACTAATGGATCAAAATCATATTTTTAACAAGAACATATCTGGAAAATGTATTAGAAACGAAGAGGGGTTGTTGGAGGGTGCTAGAGTGGCAGTAATAGCGTGCCATGGTGGTGAGAATTTACGAAAATATGACACTTCAGAATAGGTCGAAAGCTTTTAATTGACAGTGAAACAAATATAAGTGTCCATCATCCATCATATGACAGTGACACAAATACAGTGTCCATCATAAGCAGTAAAACTAACAGACGTTAATAAATACAAACAAAATTTATACCCAATAAATTATTTACATATAGTTTATTACTCTTATTTTTTTAAATGCAAATGACGAAGCAAATCTCCTTGACCTTTTCGGTTTCGGTTCATTAGATTTATCTGACAAATCAGGTGGACAGAGGTCAAAGCTCTTAGGTGAAATAAGATGTACTGTATTTGACCTCAGTAAATTATCAGAAATTGAATTCAATCCAAATTCACCTTTATTTCTGCTTATGGAATTATTCTTGAATAGATTTTTTTTAAAGTCGATCGTTTCCCTTAAGATTTGCTTTAAACCTTGGTCCCTAGAAATCAAAGTAACATTTTCAAACAAAATAAAACGACTTGAGTAATTATAAATATGTTACTATAGAGTCGACGTGAAATCTTCAGGTATGGAATTTCGCTTTAAGGACGATGAAATAGAATTATGATGTTGTAGCAATCTCATTTTTAAATTCTGGTTAGTGCATCCCACATAAGAGCTTCCACAAGTACATGAGATTTTATAAACCCCACTTTGTTGCTCTACAGAAGTTCCATCCTTTACAGAATTTTAGAAACTAGTCAAAGTATTACTACCTCTTTAAGCTATCTTTAAACCATTATTTTGTAAAATTCTTTTAAGTTTTTCATTCAGCCGTGGAACATATGGTAAAGAACAAAAAATATGTTTCTTTTCTGTAATTTCCAGGATGTATTTAGAACATTTTAGACAGTTTTTCCTTCTTTTCGAAAAAGTCTGGTCAATTAACCAGCCTAGGTAATGGTTACTTATTAAGATTTCTTTTAACAACAATAATTCCTCCTCAATAAATTCTGGAGACAAATTCTAAAAATACATTAGTTAAGAATATTATTAAACCAATTTTTACTTGGCGAGCGTGACCGGAGAAGAGCGGCAAAAATCTATTATTTTTACTAGGTTTTCTGTAAATTTTAAAATCCAGACTATTATCATTTCTTAAAAGAAGAACATCCAGAAAGGGAATTTTTTATCCTCTTCTAATTCTATTGTAAATTTTAAATCACATCCCCAAAAATTAAGATGTTCTAAAAATCTTTTAATTCCTCCTCTCTATAAATCCATTCTGAAATTATGTCATCCATATATCTCCCCCAAAATTTGTGTTTTAAAAAATATGAATCTAGCGCTATTGTTTCAATATTTTCTACGAAAAAATTTGCTAATAGTGGACTTAAAGAGGCCACAATGTGAAAACTAATTACTTGTTCGAAAAAACCCTCTGAATCGGAAAACAAAGAGAACATATTGCACAACCTAACTAAATTCATAATTACTTTTTCCTTCCAAACTTCCAAAACTATTTTACTACCAATTAAATCAAAATTTATTAACATCTTTCTTTCAAGAAGAATTTCTGCGGCTTTTACATCAATATTCATATAAATTTATACTATGTCGAAACTTGAGATTATAGAATTTGAAGAAATTCCCACTTCTTTTAGTTTTTTTCAAAAGTTTTGACGAATTCTACTGCGTATAACGGGGTGTTGGCTTGTGAAGAAATGAACCGATGGGTTTAATGCATAATTTTTATTATTATAATAATAACGTGTTTAATAGATTTTGTCTGTGTTTTACGGTCTAGCCATATATTGCCAATGTGGCGTGAACTCTTTGGACTAACATGTTCTTAGCTTAAAGCTAAGGTGTGAGGTGTAAAAAATTAGACTGTGGGGGGGGGGGTAAATCTAAAGTTCAGTCAAAGAAATGAGGTATTTTCATTAAAAGAATCTGGGGTTTACATGATTAAAAGAGTTTTATTAAAGAAACACTTATTAAGATTTGGAGGGGGCAGAAATGGTAGAAACAGAACCGGAATTAGAATAGAGACCGATGGGAATGGAATTGGCATAGATGGAACCGGGTTGTTTAAAATCAGAATCGGAATTGGGTCCAACGTAGGCGGTTATTCACCATAAGTGGTGAATGTGGTAAAGGTTATCACTTTATAAAAAAGATCTACTAAATGTCTTAGGAATGATAAGGGGATACCATAATGTGCCATAGGGCCAGTCTTAGTGTGACACGGTGGTTTGAGCTGAAATGGTGTATCACGGAGGGTTGGGTTAACAAAAAAATGATTTTTAACAAGAAAATCTCTGGAAAATGTCTTGGGCATGATGGAGTGGCAGATGGTGCCTCAAGGGCAGTCATAGTGTGGTACCATGGTTTGAATGGACATGGTATATAATGGTGGGGTGCCATGCAAAAACATGAAAAAATAGATTTTAACACTCAGTCAAAGAAATGAGGTATTTTAATTAAAAGATACTAAAAATATCTTTATACGGCTTAAATCTACTTCTAACGAGATTATATGAAATTTGAAGATAAAATATTATTCAAATGTGTGCTTGTCAACGGGAAACGCTTAGTCTTGGCTCAAGAAAGGAGGGATTTTCATTCAAAGCAATCAAAAATTTCTTAATGTGGTTTAAATTTACTTCTGATATAAAGCCCCCTGAATTAATAAGTTCTGATAATATACTCTCTGAAATTAGTTGTTGGGACCTCCCGTCTTTCTTTAATTCACGCTTGTTTTGCCTATATTTGACCCAGGATTAAACTTAAATATATTTCGCTAATGCAATTTAAGCATCTTGTAGCCTAAGCATATAGATATGCTGATACAATAAAGCTCTTAATGTAAGTGAAAAAATTCTGTGTAGTAAAGAAGAAAAGGAAAATCGTTTGATCATGCATGAAGGTGAAGCATATTCTAGCCATAATGAGGACTCTTGCTTTTATTATATGATAACACTCTCTAAAGAATTACTAATATACAAGTGGATAACAAGTGTAAGTAATTTCTAGTAATCGATTTTCCCCTCTGCCTCTCAATTATTGCAGTCATAGGAAACATGCAATCAATAGCTTAATAATTCTAGTAAGCGAGACATGGGAATTCTCCGCGTGTGGATATGGCTATTTCGTAGAATCTATTTTCTGAATCCTAAAATTAGAAATAGATTGCTGGTCCAGCTGTCTAGGTCGAAATTCTATTGGATGGAAATGGACCTTTCGAATCCTAGTGTGGACATAAAATCTGGACATAGAATATAAATGTTCTCCGAGATAAACATATTGAAAGAAAATGAAATATCTTAAAATATTATATAACATCACATATGTGCACACCGTCATTACCCAACACATACGCGTACGCCCTCCACTATTACATAAGGGGATTCACCACGGGACCTGAAAAAACAAGTAACATTAGAAAGCGCCATCTGCAACATAAGTAAACATTCGCCTGTTACATAACTATCAAAGAAATCTTGAAACGTCTTGAATAACGTCTTGTCGGTGAGCGTGCTTTCTTGATCCTCCCCCAATTGAATTGGATGCTAGGGGGCTCGATGGTATTAGATGCTAGGGTCCCCCATCGAAATTGGATGCTAAGGCTCCTAATGGTTAGGTTAGGAGCCCCAGTGAAATTGGATGCCAGGGCCTCGATTCAACTGGATACTAGGGGGGTCCGGTGGTTAGGGTAGGTTAGTGGCCCAGTGAAATCGGATGCTAGCAGCCCCAGTGAAATTGGATTTTAGAGCCTCGTTGGTACTGGTTGCTAAGCAGCCCTGTTGGAATTGCTCGTCAGGGCTCCCGATGGAATAGGATGCTAGAGCCCCCCGGTGGTTAGGTTAGCATCCCGATGAAATTAGATGCTAAGGACCCATTCGAATTGGTTAGTAGGGCCCCGGCGGTTAGGTTAGAGGCCCCTACGAAATTGGATGCTAGGGGCTTGATCAAATTGGACGCTAGGGCCCACGATGGATTTGGATGCTAGGGGGCCCATTTGAATTAGTTTCTAGGGCTGCGTCATGGATATCCCTCACTAGTGGGCCCTGAAGGTTTTCCCCTGGTCCAGATAGGCTTTTGAATAATAAAAACCAAAGAAATCCTGATTGGGAGGGCCCCTGAAGGTTTTAAACAATCAGAACCCTATTATGTAACAAACAAATCCTATTGCGCAACATCGATGAAAATCCTGATTTGACAGGGTCTCTTAAGCTTTTTCATAGCCCTCGTTGGTTTTTAATCATTCAAGGAAATCCTGGTTTGGTGGCGTCTCTTGGGTTTTTACTGAATCAATGCAACTATTACAAAACAACCAAAGTAGACATTCCTTATGTTGTAACAATCACCTGCATATCTTAAAAACATTTCTTATTACGTAAGAGACACCCGTTTCTTGAAGAAGTTTTTAAATAAGAGTGTCCAAATTAGGATTCAAAGGGATAGGGATGTTGTTTGACCCATCTTGACCCCACTACTAATAGGAAGGTAAGCATGCAAACCAAGATTAGAATATTGGAAGCCAAGGTGATGACAGTAGTCAATTATGGCTCTGAAGCATGGGCGCTCCGAAAAGCGGATGAAAAATTGCCTGCGGATTGTTCTGGGTACTCAACTGACTAACCGTGTTTCAAACAGTAGGCTGTTCAATCCCGCTTTCTAGAACTATAATGAGAGAAAGTTTAAGATAGCTAGGGCATGCTCTGCTGATGAAAGATGACAGATTCCCGAAGATTTGCCTCTTCGACCAACTCTCTAGGGACTAAACAGAACGAAGGTTGTCCGCGGTTGGGGTTGGAGGATGTTATAAAGAAAGATTTAGCAGAAATGGAAAATTCCTGGGAGGGGGTAAAGAAAAATATCTTGAATAGATTTTGATGAAGGAGAAGGGTGCGTAGCTGTGTTGGCCTCAGGTGGCTTGATGCTGCAGTGAGTTGTTAGAATTAATAGTAGTAGTAGTATACCCTGGATTTTAGATGTCAGAGATTGGCGTCATTTATCTCATTCACTGGGGAACACAATATTATTTTGTTTTACTTTTCTTTGAAAAACATCTTTTAGGATTTTTTTTTGAATTTAATTGCTGTTTTTTTTAATGGCCAAATATATCTTTGGTTAATATAATGAATATTTCTTTACTTTTTCATGTTTTTAGGAAAGCTCCAATGACGTAGTAGTTTTTATACTTATACAGTTCGTGAATGATGCAGCAGGCTCAATAATTTTACAGTTAGGGAAGGAACAGATTATATATCAAACTAGCTGTTGGTATGGCACTCCGCGCCACACCAACACCTAGTTGGTGGGGGGGCTTCGCGCCCCCAACTAGTCGTTACGCGCCACATTACTTACGCGCCATTGTAGTTGTGTCCCTGTGTCCCACCTGTGAATATATATATATATATATATATATATATATATATATATATATATATATATATATATATATATATATATGTTTTTAACTACGTAAAACTTGCGAATATACAATATTCTTCGCTGTCCTATTGTCTGTGCATACAAAAAGATTGTCAGGTTTACCGACTCTTGAACATGCAGCATATAATTGTCCATGGGAAAACAATCCGTATTTAGATTTATACCGCATTTTTCTAATGATTGCCCTTGGGCTTTGTTAATGGTAATTGCTAATCGAATATTCCCTGTGTCCCCGTCGTCGTTTATATATACCCCATGTGCCCTTCTGGCGTCCCCGTTGTAGTTGTGTCCCTGTGTCCCGGTCGTCATTTATATTCTCTGTGTCCCGGTCGCCATCTGTATCCCGGTGTCCCGGTCTGTAATTTCTCTTTGAGTGTCCCGGTCGTCATTTATGTTCCTTGTGTCCCGATGTCACGGTGTCCCGGTCTGTATCATACGACAGTAGATCAATTGTGTTGTAACTTTGTTCACGATCCCATTCTACACATGTAGAAATAGAAGCAGTACGATTAGGTGAAGGCATTCCCAAATGCTTGAGAAGTTTGTTTGCAATAGATAAGCACAAATCTTCAATCATAGCTAAAGTCCAGTTATAAATTTCTGTTGTAAAGTCCAAGGTCATATCTGACCTTTCTAGCCGTATTCGATGGAGTATATTCTCGGCCATTTGCGATTTGTATTTCTCCCATAACTCTGTAGGAGATGAAGGAGAGAAATTTTTGCCGGAAGACACGCGCCGTAATGTTATGTCTATGAACCGGCGATTGTCCAGGATGTAAGAGCTAGGTAGGTAGGTAGGTATGTTTTTATTTCATCCCGATTGTATCTAATGTATCATCCCGATTGTACCTAAAAGCTGTTGTATCTAATCCCAAGATGGATTATATATAAATGTAATAAATGACGAATGACTAATCTATAGGCATAATATTTCATTGCGCTGCATTTCTTATCCATTTCTTTGTTAGTGGCTGGATTTATCAATTTAATATTTGGATTTATCAATTTAATATTATCATTTAATATAATTAGAGCACTTCACAACCCAAATGCACATAGCATCTTTTGATTCATTATTCTGACCCTTAGCAACTCCTAAAATGTTGCAAATTTGCTGCGTTGATAACATGGTTGCACATAGTGTTTTTTTTTTTTCGTTTAAAATTACCTTAACCATCAAGCACTGTTCAACATACCCTGAAAGTTATAACTTAATGCCCTCAGTCGTTCCAAGGACATTCCAGATGTGTACTTCACAACCCAAATGCACCTAGTCTTTTGAATGAATATTCTGACCCTTAGCAGCTCCTAAAATATTGCAAATTTGCTATGTGGATAACGGGGGTGCACATAGTGTTTTTTTTTGTTTAGAATTACTTTAAACTTCAAGCGCTGTTCAACATATCCTGAAAGTTTCAACTTAATGCCCTAAGCACAAACCGTTGCGTTTGTAACGGCTTTTGTTTGGGGATGTTTTTCCGTAAACGACGCGTAGGTTTTTCACGGCTTGATTCACTAGGGATGAAAAGGTAGTGGAAAGCGTTGGACAGAAACACAGACCATGCCAACTAACTAAAGAAGAACATGGCAGAATTGCAGTCCCAGCAACGGATGGAGCGATCGCATAAGGGCTATTAAAACAAATAAACTCGAATTTAGCCGCAGTAACTGACAGTCCCATCTTAGTTCATTGGTTAATATAGTAAAATTGGAAAACAATCCACGGCGAGCCCGGGCAACAAGAAGAACATCGTCTGCATATGCAACAGAAGACAAACCAATATTACCGTAAGAAACAGAACTTTTAAGGGGACGAAGGCAAGATGCAAGATCTATTTCTAGCAGCAGTTTTCACACCATGAAGTGGCAAAAACCATGAGACTAAGTCGAAAATTTTCTGAGAAAAAAGGAATGAAACAAGAGCCAAGAGCTCATATGGCACTTGTGACGAGGTCGGAAGAGCCAAGAGCTCATATGGCCTGAGCTCTAGCAAAATTATAAGAATCAATAGATTAATTTAAAAGAAAAATCAGAGGCTTAATGCCGGTCGGCATTTAAAATAAGAGCTCTGAGACACAAGGTCCTTTTAAATATCAAAATTCATTAAGATCTGATCACCCAATTGCAAGTTAAAAATGCCTCATTTTTCTAATTTTTCCTCTCCCTTCAGCCCCCCAGATGGTTGAATCGGGGAAATGAACTTTACCAGGTCAATTTGTGCAGGTCCCTCACACGCCTACCAATTTTCATTGTCCTAGCACGTCCAGAAGTACCGAACTCGCCAAAGCACTGGACCCTCCTAACTACCCCAAAGAGAGTGGATCCAATCCGGTTTCGCCAATCATGTATCTACGACATTTGCTTATTCTACCCATGAAGTTTCATTCCGATCTCTCCTCTCTAAGCGTTTTCTAAGATTTCCGGTTTCCCCCTCCAATTCTCCCCCAATGTCACCAGAACTGGCCGGGGTTTAAAATAAGAGATCTGAAACATGAGTTCCTTCTTAATATCAAATTCAAAAATACCTCACGAACGATCACCCGCTCTTAAGTTAAAAATACCTCAATTTTTGTAATTTTTCCGTATTAACACCCCCTCCAACTCCCCTAAAGAGAGCGAATCCATTTCGGTCATGTCAATCACGTATCTAGGACTTGTGCTTATTCTTCCCGCCAAGTTTCATCCTGATCACTCCACTCTAAGCGTTTTCCAAGATTTCCGGTCCCCCCCCCCCAAATCCCCCCAATGACACTGGATCCGGTCGGGATTTAAAACATAAGGTCTGAATTATGAGGTCCTTCTAAATATAAAATTTCATCCGATGAAATTCAAGATCCGATCACTCCTTCTTAAGTTAAAAATTCCTCCTTTTTTTCTAATTTTTCAGAATTAACCCTCCCCCCAAATCCTCAAAGGAGAGTGAATTCGTTCTGTGTATGTCAATCACGTATCTAGAACTTGTGCTTATTTTTCCTACTAAGTTTCATCCCGATCCCTCCACTCTAAGCATTTTCCAAGATTTTAGGTTTCCCCCTCCAATGTCACCTGATCCGGTCGGAATTTAAAATAAGAGCTCTGAGACATGATAGCCTTCTAAATATAAAATTTAATTAAAATCCGATCTAATTTTTCCAGATTAACCGTCCTCCCACTCCCCCCCCAGATGGTCGAATCGGGAAAATAACTATTTCAAATTTAATCTTGTCTGGTCCCTGACACTCCTGCAAAATTTTATCGACCTAGCTTATCTGGAAGTACCTAAACTAGCAATTATTTGTTTCCTAAACTAGCAAGACCGGGACTGACAGACCGACAGAATTTGCGATCACTGTATGTCACCTGGTAAATACCAAGTGCCTTACAAAGTAATTTTTCTCTGGGGATGGAATAATGGTTTGGAGGTTGGCTTCAGTATGACCTATTTTGGAAAAGGGTTATTTCCAGGCTTTTGGCAAGCAATGGTCGGAAGTAGTTATAGGCCCTACTAAACTGAAGGGAAACTCGACTTTCTTAATACTTGAAACCCCCTGGATCTCGCCCTATTTTAGATAGGGCTTGTGATTTCAGAGCTCGATATGAGCCTGATCCTAGTCATCTTTGGTCTTGCTTTCATTTGGATCCATTGATCCATTCGCAAGTCATACTAAATTAAACCAAAAGCTTGACTTTTTTCAGCACTTAAAATCCACCCCCCCCCCTCGTTCTATTCGAGCTAGGGTTTTCATCTCAAAACTTGATGCCTGTCACGGTCTTAGGCACCTTTGGTTCAATCTTCACTGAGATCCATCAATCTCTCGTAAGTTACACTGAATTAAATGAAAAACTCAACTTTTTTTTAGCACTTAAAGCCCCCTACCCCTAATTAAGCTAACGTCTTCATCTCCAAACATTATGTGTTTTATGGTTTTGGCATCTTTGGCTTAACTTTTATTGAGATCCATTACTTCATTCGCAAGTTAAACTGACTCAAACATTACTATACTCAACAACATTACTTAAGTACTTTGTAATTGTCAAATTTACTTAAGTAGTACTTCAAGTAAAAGTACTTCAAGTAAGTGACATCACTGGTTGATAACATGGGTGCACATGATGTGTTTTTTTTTCGTTTAAAATCACCTTAAACATCAAGCCCTGTTCAACATACCCTGAAAGTTTCTTAATGTCCTAAGCCATTTCTGGGACATTCCAGATGAGCACTTCAAAACCCAAATGTACATAGCTTCTTTTGATTGAATATTCTGACCCTTAGCAGCTCCTAAAATATTGCAAGTTTGCTGTGTTGATAACCTGGGTGCACATAGTGCTTTTTTATTTCGTTTAAAATCACCTTAAACATCAAGCGCTGTTCAACATACCCTGAAACATTCAACTTAATGCCCTCAGACATATTGCTGATGCACCAGTTTGACAATCAGCATGCACAACGTGGGTTTTAATTTTGCAAGCAACTAGTCCCATTTGCAGCCGCACTAATAGTAGTAGTAGTGGCACTGAAAGATTCAAATTAATACCCTTAAACACTCCTGAAATTTTGCAGATATGCGTTTTTGATAACATTGAAGCAGATAGTATCTGTTTATTTAGGTCGCCATACCCCTCAAGATTCCAGATAATTTCACCTAAATGCCTTTAGTCTTTTTGGACGCGCCCACGATCAAACATTTCTCCCTTTCTCAATAATAAATCCTGCATGTTAAAAATGAAGAAATTAGACAATTTACAATCCTTGCCTTTGGGGGCTATGATGGCGTTTGATTTCCAATCAAATGAACCTCCTCGGAAGTTTTTAGCAGTCACCCTTCCATAAACATCATACAATGCAAAAGGGATAACTTACAACCCTTACTCTAGGGGTTGTGTCAACCCCGGAGGAATTATTACATGATATTTAGCTTATTTTGAACAAAATGGCAATATCAAATTTTCAAGCGGATGCATTTCAGGCGAGAAAGGGGAAGGAAGGGCTATTCGCCCTCCGATCAATTTTGACTCTTAAAAAGGCCACTTGAATTTTCAATTTTCAATCGAATGAGCCCCTTCCGAAGTTTATATTACCACCCCTTCTATATGAAACGCATCTGGAAAAAAAAATATTAAGGGTTGCCTCTGATAGAAAACAAAACTAAAACGATGCACAATACAAATGCACGTAAAAGGAATGATCCGTCATCCTCAAAACATATCCATTAAGTGCTCGGAATAGTCAACATGAAACAAATATTGGGAAAGTACTTGGCTTAATTAAGATTAAAATAAAAAGTTGTTTTTTCACATGAACACAAAGAGTGGCACCAAAAACTAAAACGGAAAGAAATTACTTCATTACATGATGGGGGCGTCCCCTTCTTAAACCCCCGTCTCTTTACGCTAAGGTTTTATAGTGCTAAGAAAAACTTGATCCCAATTTATAATCTTTTAGCTTAACCTAAGGTTTTAAGCACCCTTTTTTTGCCTCCCAGCCCCCTTAATATTTTTCATAAATTGGCTGCTGACAAGCGAAAATAGCAAGTTTCTGCACCATCATAGACAGCTGTTTAAGATATCATTTAAAACTTAATTATTTATACATACATACATACATATATATATATATATATATATATATATATATATATATATATATATATATATATATATATATATATATATCATGAAAAGAGAAATCACCAATGCAACAGCACAAAAAAAAAAAAAAAAAAAAAAAAAAAAAAAAAAAAAAAAAAAAAAAAGAGACAGAAGGAGAAAAGGAAGACTGTTTTCCTAAATTAGTGTTTAATATAGACCAGCACTTGAATGAGGCCTTAACCCTACTCATCCATACAATCACATAGGTCAAACAGCATAGCCATACACAATCAACCATAAAGAATAATCCATGGACAGGCAGTCATGTCGTCAATAAGTATAAGTCGTCATTTACCAAACAATAGAAAAAATAATAAAGACAAATAATTCTGAGGCAACAACCCAACACAAGGGCTCATCAGGAGAATACACTGGCCTATATAGGGTTTCGCCACTTTAAATTCTCTACCCAGATATATATATATATATATATATATATATATATATATATATATATATATATATATATATATATATATATATATATATATATATATATATATATATATATATTTATATACCTCCATCATCAAGTGCCATATGGCAGGATTGAGAAAGCTAGGAACCACACCAAGAATACTTTCACAATCCCGGCTACAAAAACCTTCCCCCTTTTTTATAGAAAGTCCTGGCTTTTGCACACTCCATCCACCCCCCCCCCCATTCTGTAAGTTTAATAAATCGTAGGCTGAATGGCAGAAATAGCAGGCTATTGCAACATCGTAGAGATTTAATGGCTCATTTCAATGTGTTTTTTGCAAATTCACCGCGGGTAAGCATGAACAGGGTACCATACAATCTAAATGATGGAAAATCAATAACCACGGGTTTATTATTTTTAAGATTTTCCCTCTCAGCCTCTCTACCATCTTAAAAGGGAAAAACTAAAGCCCGTAACTACTGAAAGTCTAAACAATCGTTTATGAAAAAAAAACAATAAAAATCTTTCCAGTGAGAAAACCTACCGCTTGAAATTGAATCAAAAACTCTAACTGTTTTTTCGATTAATATTGATAATAAAAGTGTATTATCACAAGATATTTATGGTGATTTCTAAAGAGCCTAAAACCTCTCAAAATGCCATTACCTTGATGGCTCATGATTGTTTCTCGTCTTTGTCTTCTTTTCAACGTGACAATAGACCCATTTAGGGTAAAATTTAAATAGAAAAGATAGTGTTAAGATAATCATGTTTTATATTTTCTTTAGACTTCACTCTTCTCAGCTCGCAAAAAGCCCTTAAGCATTAAATAGCATTAAATAGCATTAAATAACAATTATCAACACGAACTTTTTCGCTCACTCCTTTGTTTTTCTTTTTTTGTACAGTTTATTGCCAATGATTTGAGTTCTTCTAAAACATTCTTTTTTTGCATAAATGCAGCAAAAAAAAAAATCCAGCAGTATTTACACAAATTTTTATAAATTATATTTATTATGCATTTGAAATCCGTTTGAATGTCCTTGAAATCCGTGTTATATACATGATGTCTACATACTTCGGCTTCTTTAGTTCCTTCACCTGTAAACGAAAATCTGTGTATAAAGTTTATTGTGCATATTGTTAATACCCAAAAAGGAGCAAAAATAGTTGAGGAAAAGGTTTTCCTGATGAAAGTAAAGAGTAAGGATGGAGTTCAAAATGAACAAAAGCTCTTACTTCAAAGTTTTTACAATTTATATCTACAAATTGGTTCAAATAAACAATAATGGTTCAATAGCAGTTTTCTAGATTTGAGAAACTGATGATTTGCTGGAAACCTAAAAATTGGTATAATAAAAAAAAGACAATTATTTGTCTTTGGTACATTTTTCCTGAAATTTGTCGTACATTTTATCTTTAAGTGTTGGTAACACTGGTTCAAATAAACAATAATGGTTCAATAACATTTTCATAGATTTGAGAAACTCAAATATGCTTTAAGAGAAACTCAGATTTCTTAAGAGAAACTAGATTTGAGAAACTCAAATATAGACTTCATATGCTTTGCTGGAAATGGTTCATGCTCGAGGCTTTGAGAGAATGAAAGTTGCAAACATAATTTGATAATTTTGAAAAAAATAGTTGAAAAATAATTTGAAAAAAAAAAGAAGCAGGCACAAATAACTGACGGCCTTAAAAATAGGTATTAAATTTCTGATCGGTACTTTAGGACTTTTCTGCTGCTAATTGTGTTTTTTTTGTTAATTTTGCGTTTTCAGCAAAGCTCTAGCTTTTCAAAATTCTTGAATTTAGGGAAAAGTCCCGAGTCAATGTACGTGAGCGAATATTGCAGGTATATGTAGTATAAAATGTGTATAAAACATAGCATAAAACATAGTATATGTACTATGTTTTTAAATAAATTACTGTTCAATGACCATTTAAGATCTTTAATTATTCAGTACTATCACAGTTAGTTTGTACCCTAGAAATTTTTAAGACTTCGACAGGGTAGTCACAGATACAATAAAAAAAAAAACTCGTTTTAAACAGTAAAAGAAACAACGGATTGATTGAGCCGTGAAAAAAAAAAACTTTTCTACAATTTTAACAACATTTAAAAAGATGCAGTAAGATTCTAAAAAGCATTACGAATAGATATAATATCTCATAACATATTTTTTTTTTTTTTTTTTTTTTTTTTTTTTTTTTTTTTTTTTTTTTTTTTTTTTTTTTTCACAGACCTGTAGTGTTTCGAGATCAAGAAAGTCAGCTGATTTAGCATCATTTGAAAAAAAAAAATTTTTAGAGCCCTTAAGAAAAAATTGCGAACACTTGGCAAAAACTTCGACCAAGCTATCATAAGTGCAATTAAAAATATATATATTTTGAAGAAAACAAGAGATAAAACCTGGGTCTCAAAGTATTTTCACAGTTCATACAAAAAAGAATCCAGCAATATTAAGAAAAAGTAAACTTTTAAGTACTTATCTGTCATAGCATTAGCACTCAAAAAGTAAAGTTAGGTTAATCCTTCTAAAAATTACGAAAATATAATACTTTAGAACATTTTTTTTGGGGGGGAGGGGGAAGTATAGCGGGTTTGCATGCAAAATGTGTTAGCTACAATTATTCTGCATATTATGAAGTGAGAAATGTTTTCCAATTTCATACTGTCCACCTACTTTAGTCCCCCCCCCCTATTGAGCAAATATATAGCCCAAGTTATGTAAGTCAAATTTATTCTGTCACCCACCACTTGTTTTCCTCTGAGCGAAAGGTAACTGTTTCTTACTTAATACAGACAAATGAAACCGGTTTGTTTTCGAGTTTTACGCAGCGTCACTTTTGAGTGTTGTTGCTATATTAGATAGGTACAAACATTTAATAAAGTAATACCTGCAAGAGTAGGTTGAGTATTTTTTCCAGTTGCCTTTCTAACTTCCCCAACTATACGTACTGGTGAATCCATAGTAACTGACAAACTATGTAAAATCGTTTCCGCAAAAAAAGAACACCGCTCTCACTCTAATCCGTATCTACAGAGCAGAACCGTTTTCCTGTCCATTGTTCCAAAACGACAAAAACAACCAAAAATGCTCATTGTAACATTAAGTTGGACTTTAAATAAAGGAGTTTATTTTAGACCATGCACCAGATGATGAAAATCCAATTTACAGTCGTTACTCCTTGATATCTCCTGATGAGAATTTCCGCTAAGGTGTTCGACATTACATGTCATGGGTGTACAAATATGTTTTTTTGTTCCTTCTGCAGCGCTTCCAAGCCTACATCCAATTTGTCATCTCATAGGTCCATGCATATGGTCTTGCCTCTGTCAATTTACGAGAATGTAAGGGGTAAGGTTTTTTTTCCTATCCTTCGGGGGAGAGGGCAGATTACTCTTGTTTTCAATCTTTCTTAGCAAAAATCCAAAAAAGAGAACACCAAAATTAAATTGATTGAAAGCAATATTTCTCAATGAAAACACCAAAAAAAATTCTATACAAATATTGAGAAGGTCAAAAATACTCGAGGGGGCTCGGGGCTATTGCCTCTCTGCTCTCTTTCCTCACACCTCGTCCCTGACTTTTGTTTGAAAAGGGTTATTTGTATATTATAAGGTTCTTGTTTCAGCAATCGTATGTTTTATGTTGTCTCCAAAACTGTGTCCTAATACTCTTCTATTTGTTTTGATCAAAATCGTAATCCCATAATTTTTATTTGATGCTAAAATATTCCAAGCTAAAAAGACGCCTGAGACACAAATAATGGACTATTAAGACAAATTAAGCTTTGTCATCAAATCAGTTTTATCCAGATGTGTCATTTCAAGAATATTCAGGAGAGAAAACAAGGGTTTACTTTTTTCAGTTTTTGAACGAAGATACGATAGAATTTGATTTTCAAAATCTCGAAGAGGGTATTATTCTTTTTTTATGTTTTCCCCGATGAAAATGCAAAATAGTAGTTAACTCAAAATCTGAAGATAAGGACAAAACATCTAAGGATATAACTGCTCTTCCCTTATCACCCCTCCCAATTGGAACTACCGCGGCTTAAAACCAGAAAATAACATTAATTCTCCCGACTTTGAATTGAATATATTTTTCATGAAATAAGCAACAATGAATGGTGCAGTATCTTCAAACGAACACAAACTGTCTCATGTATGGATTAAATAAAAAAAAAACAAGTTTTTTTAACTGAAAGTAAGGAGCGACATTAAAACTTAAAACGAACAGAAATTAACCCGTATATGAAAGGGGCTGCTCCTTCAACGCCCTGCTCTTTGCACTAAAGTTTGACTCTTTCTCTCAACTCTACTTTTTAAAACAGTAAAAAATTTAGCGTAAAGAGCAGGACGTTGAAGAAGGAGCAGCCTCTTTCATATAAGGGGTAATTTCTGTTCGTTCTAAGTTTTAATGTCGCTCCTTACTTTCAGTTAAAAAAACTTGTTTTTTTTATTTAATTTCTGAACATTTTTTAGTTAATCCATTTTTTTATTTCGGCTCTCCGCAGATGAATAATTAAAGCGAAATTTGCATATTTATTTATTAGGCTAAATGGCTTTCCCATAGTTATGATCGAATGATTTTGCGAAAAAAGGAGGGGAAGGAGGCCCAGTTGCTCTCCAATTTTTGGGGTACTTAAAAAGTCAACTAGAGCTTTTAGTTTTTACGAACGTTTTCATTAGTAAAAGATATACGTAACTTAAAAATTAGCCTACGTAACAAACTTCTATGTTCGTATGTTTTTATTACGTATTTGAGAAGGTTCGCCCACTCGTCAATATCTCGTCAATAACTCTTTGCATTAAAGCTTAAATTTTGTCCCCGGAATCACAAAGACCGTAGAATAAATAGTTGAAATTACTAAAAATCCTTTAGCTTAAAGAGTGAGGTATTAGGAGGAGGTGAACCCCTTATATGCTTAAAATTTTCTGTTCGTTTTAAGTTTTAATGCTACTCCATACTTCCAGTTGAAAAAAATTTTTTTCATATTTATTTTCTCATTTTTTTTAAATAACGCTAGAAAATACTGCGCCCCCTTTATGGTAATCTTCTTCCCCCATGACAAATTCCTCCATGGAAAATTTCTCCAAAAATTCCCCTCTTCTCAACCCCCCCTCCCAACCAAAAAATCCCCCTGAAAATGTCTCCACATTTCCCAATAACCATAAATATATGCAAACACTGGTCAAAATTTGCAACTTGCAGCCCCTCCCACGGGGACTGTGGGGGAGTAAGTCGTCCCCAAAGACATAATTATAAGGTTTTTCGACTATGCTGAATAAAATGGCTATCTCAGATCTTTGGTCTGACTACTTTGGGAAAAAATGAGGGTGGGAGGGGGCCTAGGTGCCCTCCAATTTTTTTGGTCACTTAAAAAGGGCACTAGAACTTTTCATTTCCGTTCGAATGAGCCCTCTTCCAAAATTCCAGGACCACTGGGTCGATACGATCACCCCTGGAAAAAAGAAAAAAAAAACAAAAAAAAAAACAAACAAGTAAACACGCATCCGTGATTTGTCTTCTGGCAAAAAATACAAAATTCCACATTTTTGTAGATAGGATCTTTGAACTTGTACAATAGGGTTCTCTAATACGCTGAATCTGATGGTGTGATTTTCATTATGATTCTATGACTTTTAGGGGGTGTTTCACCCTATTTTCTAAAATAAGGCAGATTTTCTCAGGCTCGTAACTTTTGATGGTTAAGACTAAACTTGATGAAACTTAAATATTTAAAATCAACATTAAAATGCGATTCTTTTGATGTAACTATTGGTATCAAAATTCCGTTTTTTAGAGTTTTGGTTACTATTGAGCCGGGTCGCTCCTTACTACAGTTCGTTACCACGAACTGTTTGATTATATCCACCACCCTTGAAACTATAGTTCAATTAGTTCTTTCCAGAGAGCTTTTTAAAATGCTGCAAATTAATTCCAAACCATTTGTTTTCTGATTGCATTTTGTAAAATATTTATATATATATATATATATATATATATATATATATATATATATATATATATATATATATATATATATATATATATATATATATATGTATATATATATATATATATATATATATATATATATATATATATATATATATATATACATATTTTTATGGCAAATATAACTAAATGAAATTTTCATCCTTGGAGCATTGTCAAAAAGGAAGTTTAACTTTTCATCAGTTTCTCTTGACCTATAATAACAATTTTGGAAATATTGTTAAAAAAATTGAAACTTTTACATAAGAAGCATGAGGTTGAAGGAGACACCAACTCCTTTCATATAAAAATATTTCTTTTTATTTTAAGTTTCAGCAATGTCATTTTCTATTATTTGATTTGTAAAGGCTAGGGTGGATATACCACCTCCTAATTTATAAGAATGTCCTTTCATAGAAAGCTTGCATATTCCTCCCTTCAAAAATTTCTGTTTGACCTTTAGACCCCCTCCCCCCTGAAAAAAAAATTCACAAAATTTTCCTCCCTTAAAAATTCATACACGACAATGCACTATTATATAATTGCATTGTTTACCCTGTATATGGGACGTGCGTACGAATTTTTTCATGGTAGGGTTGTGGAGTAATAAAAAATATTAATTAGTTTGAATACGAGGTTTCCACTTTTTTTCTTTCATGGCCTTTCAAGTTGCTAGTTAAGTCACATTTGTCGTTGCCACCTCCCTAAACTATTGAACACCAGTTAAAGCAGAGATTAAACTCATGGTTTACCATATTTGGTTACACCGAACCCTTGATTACTCTACACGTAGTTTGTACAATATGTTCATGCTAATAATGCCACAGAGGGGTTGGAGGAACATCAGACTCCACGGTTCTTCAATTACATAGACGATAATTAGTGCACAGTCCAGATGAGGTTAAGGTGTAATACGTCCACGAAACTACTAAAAATTTTCTAATTGGCCTTTTTAATAGGCTATTTTCATAATTATACCCCTCTCCATTTGGACTTAATGACCAAAAATACAATTTTAGATTCACTTTGTGCTTATTAATTTTAAAATCACTTTAATACCAAATTTGATAGAAACTAAAAGAGAATAAAATTAATATTAGCCATACCCTGATTCAAGGTGTCATCTGTTCATTCAAGATGATCTCTGAACAATGAGGAGTAGAAAAATATTTATTGTGTCTCTATGAATCTCAGAGCGTAGACTGGCGCCCTTATGTCCTGTAATCATCTAAACCAACACACTAACCACCAAGAGAAAATGTACAATGATCATAGTTTCTACTAACATTTCCTAGTGGTGTCAGTTCATTGAAAATTCGGAGGAGAAGAGTAGCACATTTTCAATCTAGGGCAGAGGGTCAATTTATTTTATTTTCAATGAAAACCTGAAAAAATCAATTTTCCTGGCTTAAGGTGCCAGGCAACAAAATCTGTACGAGTTCAAGTGTTCCCCTAATGCCCCCGTCGACACCCCTGGTATTTCCCCGGATAGCTGAGACACAGCTATGTAGGACCGCAGAATATGCATTGCAGGATTAAAATTAATGTCTTTTTATTTCGGTGACCTCACGATCTCGATTTCGTTTGAGATGGTAATCCCTTTGATAAACTTACACGAAGTTCCACATGCTGATAAATTTTCAAACAGTTCGTGGTAACGAACTGTAGTAAGGAGCGACCCGGCTCAATAGTAAACGAAACTCTAAAAAACGGAATTTTGATGCTAAAATATACATCAAAAGAATCGGATTTTCATTCTAATTTTAAATATATTAATTTCATCAACTTTAGTCTTTGTCAACAAAAGTTACGAGCCTGAGAAAATTTGCTTTATTTTGGAAAATAGGGGGAAACACCCCGTAAAAGTCATAGAATCTTAACAAAAATCACACAATCGCATTAGGCGTATCAGAGAACCCTATAGAAAAAATTTCAAGCTCCTATCTACAAAAATGTGGAATTTCGTATTTTTTGCCAGAAGACAAATCACGGGTGCGTGTTTATTTGTTTTGTTTTTTCTTTTCCCCAGGGGTCATCGTATCGACCAAGTGGTCCTAGAATGTCGCAAGAGGGCTCATTCTAACGGAAATGAAAAGTTCTAGTGCCCTTTTAAAGTGACCAGAAAAATTGGAGGGCACCTAGGCCCCCTCCCACGCTCATTTTTTCTCCAAAGTCAACGGATCAAAATTTTGAGATAGCCATTTTTTTCCGCTTAGTCGAAAACCATAATAACAATGTCTTTGGGAATGAATTACTCCCCGACAGTCCCTGGGGGAGGGGCTGCAAGTTACAAACTTTGTAATTCAGGTTTTTTGCAATGTGTTAATATTTGTGATTTGGTAAAATTTATAATATTTAGTTTACCTATTGTTGCTAAAGGGAGGGATATATTAACAGGATAAGCTTGTTTTGGTTTTACTTGGTTGTTTTACATTTGCTGTTTTTTTTTTTCTTCTTTCATAGGCATGTATTTTGGGGGTGATACCTGACGCGGGGATGCCATGGATATTCTGTGGTAGCCACAACACTGTCCTGGGTTGAGAATTTAGAGTGGCGAAACCCTATATAGGCCAGTGTATTCTCCTGATGAGCCCTTATGTTGGGTGTTGCCTCTGAATTATTTGTCTATATTATTTTTTCTATTGTTTGGTAAATGACGAATTATACTTATTGACGACATGACTGCCTGTCCATGGATTATTCTTTATGGTTGATTGTGTGGCTATGCTGTTTGATTGTGTGTGGCTATGCTGTTTGACCTATGTGATTGTATGGATGAGTAGGGTTAAGGCCTCATTCAAGTGCTGGTCTATATTAATCGCTAATTTAGGAAAACAGTCTTCCTTTTCTCCTTCTGTCTCTTTTTTTTTTTTTTTTTTTTTTTTTTTTTTTTTTTTTTTTTATGTTTGTGCTGTTGCATTGGTGATTTCTCTTTTCATGATATTATTCCAGGTTGGATCCAGTGCTGGTGAAGAAAATTTTTTTTAGTTTTCTCCCCGACAGACCTTTACCCTGGTCCAGGTTTTTAACCTGATATTGTTAATTATTGGTGAGATGACACTTATGCAAATTTCACGTTCTTTCATGTTTTTGTTTATGTATTTATTGACCTATTGACCTTGGCATGTTTTTTGGACTTTGATTGTTGGATTTTGATTTGGATGTTGGTTTGTTTTGGATTTATTTTCAATAACTTTTTATGCAACAAAACACAAATATTAGCCTCGGAACTCGGAACGATTTTTTGAAAGTTAGTGTAAAAGTCGTTGTTTTCTTTGCCAAGATCATTTTGTCCCACGGACTTCTGTTAAGAGTACATTTTATAATAAAAATTTTGTATGCAAGTTACGTGGTAATGTTAATTGTAGAACAACCAATGTAATTTACCTATTAGAATGTAATAAATGCTGTGTACAATATGTGGGGGAAACAACTAATAATATATATAAAAGATTTTCTGGACATAAGACAACAGTTAATAATGAAAAAACTAATAACTATCTAGTTCAACATTGTAATAATGGTAAATGTTCCATATCTGATATAACTATCACAATTTTAGAAAATTTAGAATTAGAAAATTTAAATAAAGAAGAGAAGAATAATAGACTACGTAAACAGGAGGATTTCTGGATCCATACTCTTGGTACAGCTTATCCTTTTGGGCTAAATGATCGTGTAGCAAAATATGGTGACATGTCTCATGTTGTTGTTAAATGTATTGATGGTTTTATGGACCATCCTTCTTTTACTTGTCCTACTAAACGTAAAAAACGATCGAGAGGACATAGGAAAAATAATAGAAAAAATGAATTAGATGTACATACGCTTTCTATAGATCTATGCCAGCTACTTGAATCTAGGGGTATGATTCTGTAATAAAATGTCTAAATAATTTATCCAAGAGGAATTTAATCAAACTTTTCTGGATTGTTAAGAATAATACAGCTCTTGATTATAATTTTAAAGTATATAATCCAAGAGGAATTTAATCAAACTTTTCTGGATTGTTAAGAATAATACAGCTCTTGATTATAATTTTAAAGTTATATGTGATACAATTTGCATTCTAACTCAAACGAAATTTATTTCAAAAAAGAAAAAGTTCGATAAGATTAGTAATAAGGATAACAGATTATATTTTCTTCTTTCACAGGCATGTATTTTGGGGGTGATACCTGACGTGGGGCTGCCATGGATATTCTGTGGTAGCCACAACACTGTGCTGGGTAGAGAATTTAGAGTGGCGAAACCCTATATAGGCCAGTGTATTCTCCTGATGAGCCCTTATGTTGGGTGTTGCCTCTGAATTATTTGTCTATATTATTTTTTCTATTGTTTGGTAAATGACGACTTATACTTATTGACGACATGACTGCCTGTCCATGGATTATTCTTTATGGTTGATTGTGTGTGGCTATGCTGTTTGACCTATGTGATTGTATGGATGAGTAGGGTTAAGGCCTCATTCAAGTGCTGGTCTATATTAATTACTAATTTAGGAAAACAGTCTTCCTTTCCTGCTTCTGTCTGTCTCTCTCTTTTTTTTTTTTTTTTTTGTGTGTTTGTGCTGTTGCATTGGTGATTTCTCTTTTCATGATATAAATTAACTTACATTAAAATGCGAGAATTAAAACTAATAATGTTTTTTTTTAAAAACTTGTTTAAAACAGCCCTAGCATCCTTATTTCAACGAAGTTCAACCAGGTTGGAAATATGATTAAAATATTGGAAACTATAGTGATACCAGTGGTAATATAAGGTACTGAAGCGTTGATGATCCAAAAGGTAGAGGAGGTCTTCCCCGAATGGGGTGGGTGAATTGGTACGGAAAGATTTAAGGGAAACTGATACTTTTTGGGAGAGTGTAAAGGGAGAGATTTTTAATAGCTTTATGTGTAGAAACGGTGTATGTAGCTTGGTTGCCCTTAGACCGGCTTGGTGCTTCACTAGTAGTAGTACTGAATCTTGTTCCTCATGCTTAATAAATCCTCTTACCCGGCCCAAACTAATCTGTATTCTTGGAGGATGGTTACTCTAAGCTAATATCAGATTACCTGTAGAGTTTGTGTCAGTAGGGAGTTTGAGTTCTTTCCCGATAGCATTACTGTTTTCAACTATTACCGGAGTCTTCTGAGTCACGCTAAGGGGGTGTGTACAAGAGCGTAGTAAGAATGTCAGCCTTTCATCTCTTATGTTCTGCTATACATTTTTTATATTTTTTAATCTATTTTTACAATAAGTGATAATTATCTCAAAAGAATGCATAACATACCATTGAAGACCAGTCTCCTTGTACTTTCCTAATATATTTTTTCCTACACATCATTTTAAAATTAATTATATCTTGCACCGCCCCAAGATTGATTAAAAACTCTTCCCTTTATATTGCAGTAACAGGTGTATCTCAGGCCCCAAGATTGGGCTCGTACTGCCCATTTAAAAAAACACAATAAGTAATAATAAAGCATTCAAATCACCAAATCGTTTTGCATAGTCTGGGGCATGTCAATGTAGCCCATGGCTGTTAGTAGCATGGCTGTCAGAGGGGAACAAGATCTCGACCAAACTTGGTGAGAAGCCCCAGAATTGCTTTTTGCACTTGTTCGGGATTGAAGCCAGTCAAACCTCCGAGGGTTATGAAGGAAACTAGAGGCAAAGAGAGGGGCTAAATCTTTGTAAGGAAATCGTCAGAGCTATTTTGTAGCTACAGGTCTATAATAGATATAATCCTACTATTACGACATCTGTCAGATGAACATAATAAATATTCTCTCAAAAGAATCAAAGAAAAATTTTGTGTTTATCACATTTGTTTACATAAAAAAAAAACAACTACCATTTGCTTTTTATTTTGTAAGTTCTTGAATGACCTTGAAGTACAATTTTGTTTCAAAAGCGAAGGCATATTGGATCACAAACAAAGAACTTATAAGGTGGGGGGGGGTCTTGGGAACCGTTAGTTGGATTGGGCAAAGCTGTATTCATAGAAAGAAAATACAAAGAGAGTGTCTAGGAAGCTCTTATTGATTTTTTTAATGGAACGTTGTAAGAGATATAGATTTCAGGGTGCTCCCCGTATATGCTTGAGATAAGCACAGCTTATTCCAAAAACAAATGTTACTCTTAATTTAGATCATAGTCGCCCTAATCTAATCCTCAATTAATCTAAGATTTTGAATGGAAATTAACAATCCATCGATGAATCATTAAAGAGAGATTTTCTTCTTTTAAACGGCAATTGCAGAAAACTTATGTGAAATTTTCAAACAGTTCGAGGTAACAAACTATAAATAAGGAGCAACTCAGTCCAATAGTAATCTAAACTCTAAAAAACGGAATTTGATTATAATAGACACAAAAAAATAGTTAGTTTTTTATGCTGATTCGAAATAAATAAGATTAATTAAGTTTAATATTACCCATCAAAAGTTAAGAGCCTGAGAAAGGGGAGGGGAAGGGAGGAAACGTCCACCAAAAGCAGTGGAATCTCATTGAAAATCACATAATCAGATTCACCGTATCAGGGAATCGTATTATAGAGGTTTCAAGTTTCCATCTGCGAAAATGTGGAATTTTGTCTGAAGAATGATCACGGATGCGTGATTTTTTTGTCCCACGTGTGATCACATCGAACCAATGGTCCTAAAAGATCAGGAGAGGGCTCGTTTAAAACGAAATGAAAAGTTATATCGTCATTTTTAAGTAACCAAAAAGATTGGAGGACAACTAGCCCCCTCTATGCCCCTTTTTCCACAAAAATCCCTCGATCCAAATTTTTTTATCGCCATTTCGCTCAGTATAGTTCATAGGTCCAATAACTGTAACAATAATAATTTATTTCGACGCTCTTTACATACATTAAATGCACTTAGAGGAGTGCAAAATGTAGAAAAATAAAATAAAAATGGAAACAATAAACAAGAAAAAAAACACAAAAAATCGACTGTATTTTCTCGATGCTTGCGGAACTTGTCCACAAGCTGGTCCATTTTTGAAAAGATTAAATTAAAAAAAAACTAGTTTTTTAACTGAAAGTAAGGAGCGGCATTAAAACTTAAAACGAACTGAAATTACTTCGTATATGAAAGGGGCTGCTTCCTCATCAACGCCCCGCTCTTTACGCTAAAGTTTGACTCTTGCTCTCAACTCTACTTTTTAAATCAGTAAAATCTTTAGCGTAAAGAGCTGGGTGTTGATGAGGAAGCAGCCCCTTTCATATATGAAGTAATTTCTGTTCGTTTTAAGTTATAATGTCGCTCCTTACTTTCAGTTAAAAAAACTTATTTCTTTTTTATTTAATTTCTGAACGTATTTGAATCAATGCATGTTTTGATTTTGGCTCTCCGCAGAGGAATAATTAAAACGAAATATGCATATTTATTTTTTTTGGCTAAATGGCTATCTCATAGTTTTGGTTGAATGATTTTGAGAAAAAAGAAGCGGGGGAGGAAGCCTTCTTGCCCTCCGAAGTTTTAGTTACTTAAAAAGGCAACTAGAACTTTTGATTTTTGACGAATGTTTTTATTAGTTAAAGATATGCGTAACTTTTAAATTAGCTTACGTAACGAACTTTTGTATTCTCATGTTATTATTACATATTTGAGGGGTTTCACCCCCTCGTCAGTACCTCACTCTTTACACTAAAGCTTAAATTTTGTCCCAATTCATTAAGAATGACCCCTGAATCACAAAAGCCGTAGAATAAATATTTGAAATTACTAAAAATATTTTAGCGTAAAGAGCGAGGTATTAGGAGGAGGTGAGCCCCTCATATGCGTAATAATTTCTGTTCGTTTTAAGTTTTAATGCTGCTCCTTACTTCCAGTTGAAAAAACTTTTTCAGTTCATGTCATCCCCAAAGGTATGGTTGTTGGACCCTTCAACTATAAAGAATCAAATGACTGTCGCCAACGTTTGGTCAGATTTCTTTGACGAAGTTGGAGCGTGGGGGGCTAGTTGCCCTTTAACCTTTTTCGTCAATTAAAAAGGGCACTATAAATTTAACAAAAAATACGCAGCCTTGATCTTTCCTCCAGCGAAAAGAAAAATGCAAAATTCCACATTTTTGTAAAGGATTTTGAAACCTTTACTTTAAAAAATCCCCCCTTTTTTGAATATTGGGCAAATTTTTATGGGCTTTTAGCTTTTTATGATGTAAAATTAAACTGAATTAGCTTTATAAATTTGGAAAAAGCATAAAAATTCAATTCTTTTGATGTATCTATTGTCATCAAATACTGTTTTTAGTGTTTTCATTACTATTGAGCTAATTCGGTCGTTGTATTCAGTTCGTTACCATGAACTATTGGATTCTCTAATATGTGTTTTCTGTTTACTTATTTTGTCTACCGTTTACTGTCCTCTAGTTTAGCGTCATTTCCTAGGCCTGCTTCCAGTTTTCCAACAATTATCTTTAGTAATTCTTCTTTGAATCTGATACACGTGCAGTGACGGAGTGAATAACCCCTGCCAAGTGATTTTCCACAAATTAATTATTTAGATACAGCATGATTTTCATTTCCACTTGATGTCAAAATGAGAACTCTGCCGACAAAGTAAGAATAGGAACAAAAAAGTATTGATAGATTAGTTTTAAATGTCATAATGATTCTTTTGGGAGTGAATAGAGTCTTTGATATAACAAAATAAAAATAAGCAGAAATTTATGTACTAAAGAGACTAAAAAATCTGAGCTTTTCAGAAGTAAAATTGATTAGCTTAGTATTTGAGGTTTCTCAGGAACCAAGCGCCAATGCAGGTAGTTTTGTTGTGGAGCAACACTTAGGTGTCTTCCTGTTTTCTATTATTTTTTTCTTATGCTGTCAGTTTCATTTTGATATGCCAAACCCATAAGAGTTCAACCTCTGTGGATTGTACAGAAACTGTGCAATATACTTGGTTGCCTCTACTTAGGCTCTACTCTAGCTGTAGCCACTCGCTCTCCAAGAAATAAGGCGTCTAAGATTACCTTTGTGGAGTATCAGAACTGCTATTGTTTATATAAGTTGCATGACTTTGTGTAGAGTTTAGACCTCAGGTCGGTTGAACCATTGTGTTGGTACATTTTGGAAAGTTCTGAACAGTTCTTGGCTGGGGCTAAAAAAGGTTGTTATTGCGTGTCCTTCAGCCAGAGCCAACAGTGTTTGGGTTGAAATGAAGGAATGTAGTCTACTTCATGCCAGGGAGTACAATCTGATGCTGTTCCACCAAGTTTTTAGTTCTTCATACCATGTTCCTACTTTCAAATGGAAAGCTCTGTTCGCAAAGGGAAGCATGGAAATACAAATTTTAAGTCGATGTCAGGCTAAAATTTGAAATTGCTTCAGATTTGCAATAATTCCCTCACCCAACTACTAAAATATACTTTTAGAATAATAAATTATATAATTTAACAGAAAAAAGAGTGTCTTTTGATGGGCCTGAGTGTTGCGTTCTGCTGTTATGAGCCGTTTCTATCTTTTTTAACTGGTTAGGTGTATCAATTAATTTTCTGTGCGTCTGAGGCAACCAAAGAAATGATAAATTCTTTTAGAGAAAGCTAAAGCAATGGTTAAGGACATATTCCTTGGTAAAATACTGAGAGAGCCAAAGTAATGATATCCACCTTCCTAAAGTTAAATATTTTGATTACTTGACCTTAGAAACTGAACTGGACCTTAACCTTTGCTCCACTTTTTGTAGTGACAATTAGAAAGATGGCCCATGGCAAGAAAATCAACTTTTGAACTAAAGGATAAGGCTTTATTCAGACGTTTACAAATACGCTCCTACAAACTTATGAAAATACATTACATATGAAGTTTTGCAAAAATGTGTTGAAGAGAGTTGAATGCGAAGATATTTGTGTGAACTGATGAGGTTTGGGAT
The DNA here is from genome assembly GCF_032884065.1 of Artemia franciscana. NCBI lineage: Eukaryota > Metazoa > Arthropoda > Branchiopoda > Anostraca > Artemiidae > Artemia > Artemia franciscana. The sequence goes on from NW_027062675.1 coordinate 524,526, forward strand.
GATTGAGTACGAGGATTGGGATGAAGGATGTACATGCATAGCTGTGTTGGCATTAAAAGGCTAGTTGGTAAACTGAGTTGCAAGTAGTAGTAGTAATAGAGAATCTGAGAACTCCATTGTTGTTGTACGCATGAGGGGAAAAACAAACAATGGCCGGAAAAAAAACACTTAATGTCATGATTCGGTGCAAAGATAACCCACAAAACTTAATTTGTCCGCTTGAATAATAAACCCTTGCTGAAAACACGTAAAGATCGGCTCTACTTAATACTACATTTTGTTGGGCTGTATTTCATATCTTTAAAAGAATTTAAGCAAACCAGAGAAACATACGAGTTATTGAAAAAATCATAAAAATTTCATAACTTTGGGAGGGGGAACGAGCAAAAAACAACAGAAAAGGTGGTTCTTTTAAATAAATGGGTGCGTTCGGAAGTTTGTAATTTTCAGAATCACCGGTTATAAAAAGCCTCCAACGAGATTCGAACTCAGATCACAAGATTTTCCGGATTGCATTGGGAGCTAGCAACCTAGTAGGAGACCCCCCTCCAAAATAGAAAATAAAATAGCCCATACCGAAAAATTAAATTAGATAAAAAAACAAAGTACACAAATAGAAACACCTTGTCCGAAATTCCTGAACAGGAAACTTACCGACCCTTGGCTTGAAAAACAAGGGAAATATATTGGCTTGAAAATCAAGAAAAGTGGCTGAAACCACAATTTTGTGCACATACAGCATATTTTTCTTCTTTTCCTCAGACAGCAGGGCACTGGAACATCATAGAGAGCGGTTAAATGGCTCAATTTAAAAGAAATTGCCACATCTAGTGCATTTGTATTTAAAAAAAAAAATCTTTTTTTCTTTTCCTCCTTGGAGTTCCTGGGAGTGTAACATCTTAAATAATTGTTTAATGGCTCATTTTAAAGGAAATGAATGTAGTTAAAAATATTTTTTAATTTAAAAAAATAACTTTTAAAATAAGATCTTTTTTTATGAAAAACTACAGTTTGCTATGACACTGTAGTAGCTCATGGTATTAATATCAGGAATATGTCAAATCTATGTGCTTATGGGATTAACAAAAAAAATATTTAAAGTAAAATCTATATTTTTACAAAGAACTTCATTTTCATAACATACATAATAAATGGCATCATAGTTTTGTTTTTTAATAAAGAACGAACTCTAGCCTTCAACTGCATAACTCATCAATCCCTCAACTGCAATACGGCTAAGTTTAAACAAGGAAGGAGTCCTTCACTCAAGCCGTTCAATCCTCATTTCCTGCAAAGTTGAGCTAAACAGAGAAATATTCTTGTACGGTATTTCCCTTTTTTACAAGATTTCTAAGCCTAAGACCCTACAATGCTCCACTTGTCTGGCCCACGGCCACAAGAAAAAACACTGCAAATAGTCCCACCCGTCTTGCCCTGAGTGTGGGAAAACAGGTCACGCAATTAGTGAATGCCCTGAGTCAGACCTTTTCTGCAGAAATTTTAACTAGAAGGGGCACAAAGTCCTCCAAAAACAATCTTGCCTGGCTCACCAAAAGCGAGTCATAATCCTTAGAACATCTGATAAGATAAACCTACCCTACTCAGTTGTAGCTGCAAGAATCCCTTGACAACCCACACCCCATCAGCCCAGTAGAAGCCAAGTAACAGTTGCTGTAGAAGATTCAAAGACTGTACCATTTCCAAAAGAGGCAGATATTGTTCACACTCAAGGTTCTAGTCAGTCCCCCCATCTCTTATCTAAGCTTACTTCAACATCCTGCCCTCCAAAGATTCATCTGAAAGTAGCCAGGAATGGCAAAGGCTTGCCACTTATCTCACTGTCAGTCACTTAATTGAGGTTAGTGATGAGCCTGATGAAACCAAAAATATTCTCGAGAACAAAGATATAACTAAACTCCTAGGTAATTACATCTTACAAACAGTTATAGCTCAACTATCCTTCAGAAATTCTACATCAAAGCTAATTAAGCCTGTAGATTCAACTGCATATCAAATTAATGCAAGCTCCTACAATGCCACAACCCTCAAGATGGTAGTCGGTGCCACTGCCCTAGTCAAAAGCAAGAAATCTAAGAAAAAAAAACGGTAAAATTTCCATCCCAGTCCAAAATTACCACCAATGATATTTCGTCGGCTGATGAATAATTCCAATATTCTAATCAAGGAGGAAAAAATTTTTTTTTCAACTCCAGACCAATAAACCGAACCTGAATCTGGCGGTCCCGGAAGCACCATAAAAAATAACCGGGGAAATCTCCAGAAGACTCTGACCCTCATTCTATTCCACGAGATACCTGTGTTATCCAGCTTGGATTTAACTTTTTATGACCAAACTGCTTTTTGAATAGGCGTAAACAATTTTGTGTTAGCCCTTTCAAGCCAGCTATCTGGCAAATTTGTTATCTGTAGCCAAAACTTAATCACTTTTATGATCCTCACATGGTGCAGACGTGGTAGGCATACTTCACTTTTAAGGATGGAACTACTAGACAAATTTTGGAGGCCTATATCTCTTATTCAATTCGACCTTAACTTGATTTTCTATGAATACTACTTGAAAAGTAATATCATGAGAAGAAATTTCGCAAGAGGCTGCATTCAAGTTGCACAAATTTGTATTGTAGCCCAAATGAAGGAATATTTGTTACTGAAACATTTGTTAAAACCAACCTAAAATGGCAAATTGTCTAATAATGCAATTACACAGATGGAGTTCCAAATTTTTTAAGCAAAATAAATACAAAAAAGGGAGTACTGATGGATGCTGGCTTTACTTAATCCAAATGTCATCAAAAATTGATACCGTAAAAAACAAAATTCGTATGAGGCGGTATTTTAACCCAAATGCAGGACTCGAGAAGCCTTTATAGATGTTTCAACGATCATTATGTAGTATGTTTTTTTTTCGCTTTTTACTAAAATGTAAAACGTTCCGAGGTTACATAATGAAAGCATATTAAATTTGATATGCATGTACAAAAGAGAAGGGGTTGTTTGTTGGGCATGACTCCCCTCTCCCCAGAATTCTAAATTTTTCCAGATTTCTTGGCACTTTTTATTCATTTTTTCTAAACAAGAGTCTTATCATTGTCTCCCTACCCAGTAAAAATTCCTACGTTTGAGCCTGACCTCTATATATGGATTCTCATTGTCGCTTGTCTTCTAACCGTAGAAAATATGAGTCACTTCTTGTTGTCAAGACATAACCACAGGTTCGATACATCCACTAAGGTAAAAATATAAATTCTTCCTAAGAGTTGCGACCTTTTTAGATCGTTTCTATGGCCAGAAATGTCAATGTGCCAGTTAGGAAAAAAAATAAGTAGCCGATTTCGAAGCCAGGCCCTGGCACATTGCATGTGATAGGCTTGCATCTATTTATTTATCTCAATAGAAGATCGATTTTCCCAGGTTTGTTAAGGTTTGGGTGATAATTATGTGAATTTAAAAAAAAAGTTTCTCTATATTAGAGTGTCGTCCCGTCTGGGGGTCGTTTTGGGCCTGTGAAGGTCGTCGGTTTCCCGTTACACGGTAGCAAGGATGTCTTTTCTTTTTGTGGTATCACTACGTATCAATCATGTATTCCATAACACATTCTATATTAACAGTTACTGCAGTACAGTGGCTTTGATGCTCTCTTTCAAATTCGAAAGATATGAGTTTAAGACACTTTGCGGTAACATAGGCACTGGGGTAAGTTTATATTATGATTATACTTTTTGTAATGCTGTTTTTTTTGGTTTCATGCAAATATCCAACTATTAAAGAAGAGTGCAAATGATTTTTAATTTTTAAATTCACTTTTTAAACTTTTTCTTACATTTGAGAGACAAAACTATCTATACAGCCAAAATTTTGCTTTAGCTACGTCATATTCATAACATAGAAAAGACTTGATTGACTTGATGCCAGTTGGGAAAAAAACGAAGTAACTGATTTCAAAGCCAGGCCCTGGCACTCGAGATGTGATAGATGTGCCTCGACCTGGCACTCGAAACATATTGTTCTTCTATATTAGAGTGTCTTCCAGTCTGGGGGTAGTCTTGGGCCTATGAAGGTCGTCGGTTTCCCTTTACGCGATAGCAAGTATGTTGGCTACCTCCGACGATGTAGCAGATTTGGCATCATAACAAGGGTTGGAGGTAACCTTGGACGTACTAGTACTTTGGTGTTTCGAGTTTCCGGTAGCAGAAACATAACAGGTAATAGAACAAAAGTTGGCGGCAACCTCGGAGGACGCACTAGTACTTTGGTATTTGGAGTCCGAGGTTTCATCGAGTTTCTGATATTTTTTCCACCGATAATGGTATTAAGAGCCAATAAAATATTTTACTAAGAAAAGTAGAAAATCAGATATTCCTGTAGTGGTTTAGAGGGCTAGACATCAGCTTGGTAATACAGGATCTAGTAATAAAACCTAGGTGTGGCAACACACTGGAGGGCCCGGAATGGGACTTAGTTGATGAGATGATGCGAAAACGTCAATCCAAACAATAAGGAGACTTTGGATGGCAATAGATTTCACCTCCTAGAAATAAACATGAGGCTTAAGGTACGTGACGTCGTATGATGTATTCTTTAAGAATGATTAAGTGTAGACCCAATCAAGTCTTCTCTATGTTATAAACATGACGTAGCTAAAGCAAAATTTTGGCTGTATAGATAGTCTTGTCTCTCAAGTGTAAAAAAAAAAGTTTAAAGAGTGAATATAAAAGTTAAAAAATCATTTGCACTCTCCTTAAATAGTTGGATATTTGTCTGAAGCCAAAAATCCAGCATAACAAAAATCATACTGAACCATCCAATCATACTGACATTACCAATACATTCGACATGTTACCGCAAAGTGTCTTGACCTCACATCCTTCAAATTTGAAAGAGAGCATCAAAACCACTACGCTGCAGTAACTGTCTGAAGACACATGACATGACACATGAGCATTCTGTTATGACACATGACAGAATGTGTCATGGAATACATGATTGATATGTAGTGATACCGCAAACAGAAAAGAACCAAAACTTGTTTTCTCGTTTTTTTCAGATGGTTTTTGAAATTTCCTTCATTTTTGTATAAACTATGTAAACTTGATATTTCTAAAGATTTTAATGAATTGCATAGTTCATACTGAAATAAAGGAAATTTCAAAAACTATCTGCCGAAAACGAGAAACAGGTTTAACTACGTAAAACTTGCGAATATACAACATTCTTCACGCACAGATATATATATATATATATATATATATATATATATATATATATATATATATATATATATATATATATATATATGTTTTTAACTACGTAAAACTTGCGAATATACAACATTCTTCCCTGTTCCATTGTCTGTGCATATAAATAGATTGTCAGGTTTACCGACTCTTGACCATGCAACATATAATTGTCCATGGGTAAAACAATACGTATTCACATCTATACCTCATGATTCAAATGATTGCCCTTGAGCCTTGTTGATGGTGATTGCTAATCGAACATTCCCTGTGTCCCGGTCGTCATTTATATATCCCCCTGTGCCCCCCGGCGTCCCCGTTGTAGTTGTGTCCCTGTGTCCAGGTCGTCATTTATATTTCTTATGTCCCGGTCGTTATTTGTGTCCCGGTGTCCCAGTCTGTAATTTCTCTTTGAGTGTCCCGTTCGTCATTTGTATTCCCTGTGTCCCGGTCGTCATTTGTGTCCTGGTCTGTAATTTCGTCAGTCGACAAACATGACGTCAGTCGACAAACAACTTCATGACGGCATAATGCTCAATCCTTATAATGACGTCAGTCGACACACAAACATAACGTCAGCCAACAGACAAACAAACAACTTATCTATCTATATCTATCTATCTATCTATATATATAAAAATAAGTTGTCTGTCTGTCTGTCTGTCGAGTGACGTCATTATATGACGTCTGAATTATTTCATCATATACCAATTCAAAAACGAATGTATTCAAGCCGAAGTAGCTGAGTCGGTAAAGCGTTATGTTTCAGGTTCTAGGTCCGAGAGGTTCCAGGTTCAAACCTTGGCTTTAGCATTAATACAAACGAAGAAAAAAAAAACTAAAAAGGTAAAAACTACAAAAAAAAACTAAAAAGAAAATACCAAAAAACTAAAAAAGCTAAAAAACTAAAAAAAGGCAAAAAACTAAAAGCTAAAAAAGAAAAAAAAGAAAAAAACTAAAAAAAGGCAAAAACTACAAAAAAAAACTAAAAAGAAAAAAAAAAACTAAAAAAATTAAAAACTAAAAAGAAAAAAAAACTAAAAAAGGAAAAAAACTGAAAAATAAAGGAGAAACAAAAGGTAAAAACCGGGACACGGAATATAAATGACGACCGGGATGCTCAAAGAGAAATTACAGACTGGGACACTGGGACACAAATAACGACCGGGAGATATAAATGACGAAAGGGACACTCAAAGATAAATTACAGACCGGGACACCGGACACAAATGACGACCGGGACACCGGGAGTATAAATGACGACAGGGATGCTCAAAGAGAAATTACAGACTGGGACACTAGGACACAAATGACGACCGGGATACTAGGAATATAAATGACGACCGAGACACAGGGACACAACTACAACGGGGATGCCGGGGGCACAGGGGGATATATAAATGACGACGGGGACACGGAGAATATTCGATTATCAACAAAGCTCAAGGGCAATAATTAGAATAATGAGGTATAGATCTGAATACGGATTGTTTTTCCCATTTGTTTTTATGTTTTTTTTGTTGTTTTTATGTTGCATGTTCAAGAGTCGGTAAACCTGACAATCTATTTATATGCACAACCAATGGGACATCGAAGGATGTTGTATATTCGCAAGTTTTACGTGGTTAAAAACATATATATATATCTATCTATATTCACAGGTGGGACACAGGGACACAACTACAATGGCGCGTAACTAATGTGGGGCGTAACTACTTACGCGCGCGGGGGGACTTTGGGGGTGTGTGTGTGAAGCACCCCCACCAACTAGGTGTTGGGGTCACGCGAAGCGCCACCCCAACAGCTAGTTATGTCTGTCTGTCTATCTATCGAGTGACGCCATGTTTGTGTGTCGACTGACGTCATGTTTGTCGACTGACGTCATTATAAGGATTGAGCTTTATGTCGTCATGAAGTTGTTTGTCGACTGACGTCATGTTTGTCAACTGATGAAATTACGGACCGGGACCGGGACATTTCATGTGTCCCCGTCGTCAATTATTTATCCCCCTGTGACAATTTATAATAAACCTCAAATTTTAAGTATCTGTTTTCAGCTTTTCGAATTACTTTAATCTATTGTCAAAATATTTCGAAATATTTATGCAATTCCCAGTTTTACATTTTAGTTTGTTTTCTTTTTCTTCTTTATTTTTCAGACGTCATATGTCTGGCGTAACAGACAAAGTGTAACAGACATAACCCACAGACAACTTGTTTTTATATATATAATTGGCTGTTGGGGTGGCGCCTTGCACCACCCCAACACCTAGTTGGTGGGGGTGCTTCGTGCCCCCCCCCCCAAGCCCCCTCGCGCAGGTAAGTCGTTACACGCCGTATTAGTTACGCGCCATTGTAGTTGTATCACTGTGTCCCACCTGTGAATATATATACATATATATATATATATACATATATGTCAGGTTTACCAACTCTTGAACATGCAACATAATAATTGTCCATGGGAAAACAATCCGTATTCAAATCTATACCGCATTTTTCTAACGATTGCCCTTGAGCTTTATTGATGGTGATTGCTAATCAAACATTTCCTGTGTCCCCGTCGTCATTTATATATCCCCCTGTGCCCCCTGCTTCCCCGTTGTAGTTGTGTCCCTGTGTCCTGGTCGTCATTTATATTCCCTGTGTCCCGGTCGTCATTTGTGTCCTGGTATCCCAGTCTGTAATCTCTCTTTGAGTGTCCCGGTCGTCATTTATATTCCCTTTGTCCCGTTGTCCCGGTCGTCATTTGTGTCCCAGTGTCCCGGTCTGTAATTTCTCTCTGAGTGTCCCGGTCGGTATTTACATTCCCTGTGTCCCGGTCTGTAGTGTCATCTTATAATGACGTCATATACAAAGCCGTATATACTTATAATGACGTCAAATGCAAACCCACAAACAAACATGCATATATACAACTTATTTATATATATATATATATATATATATATATATATATATATATATATATATATATATATATATATATATATATATATATATAGATACAGTTTCTTCTTTATTTTTTTTTATTTTTTAGTTTTTTTTTTTAGTTTCTTCTTTTTATTGATTTGTTTTCTTCAATTTGTCAATGTTCATTCTAACATTGACACTAGAAATATCTTTACGTGCCAAGCATGCTAAAGCTCCAACAATTTATATTAAACCTTAAAATTTGGGGTATCTGTTTTAAGGTTTTCGAATTACTTTAATCTATTGTCAAAATATATTGAAATATTTGTGCAATTTCCGGTTTTTTTTAGTTTTTTCTTTTTTTTTAGTTTTTTAGCTTTTTTTAGTTTTTTTTTCTTTTTAGTTTTTTATCTTTTTTACGTTTTTTCTTTTTTTTCTTTTTTTAATTTTTTTTTTTTTTAGTTTTTTCTTTTTAGTTTTTTACCATTTTTTTTCGAATTACTTTATTCGAAAAATATTTAGTCAAAATATTTCGAAATATTTATGCAATTTCCAGTTTTTACATTCTAGTTTGTTTTCTTTTATATATATAGAAGATATAATCTGGCATAACAGACATAGTGTAACAGACATAACAGACAGACAACTTATTTTTATATATATAGATAGATTGTTGAGCTTTAGCAAGCTTGGCACGTAAAGAGGAATTTTTAGTATAGATCTTAAAATGACAGAAGAGACAGCCGAAATTCCCAGTAAAAACTTGGAATTGCATAAATATTTCGAAACATTTTGACAATAGATTAAAGTAATTCGAAAACCTTAAAACAGATACTTAAATTTTTGAGGTTTATTATAAATTGTTGAGCTTTAGGAAGCTTGGCACGTGAAGAGGAATTTTTAATATAGATCTTAAAATGACAGAAGAAACAGCCGAGGGAGCTGCTCAAATAGTTAATTCAAAGAGAAATTTTAGTATAAATCCTTCAATGGCAGAAGAAACAGCCGAGGAATCTGCTCAAAGGGTAAATGCCAAAAAGCTTGCGGCTAAAGAACGCAAAACCGCGCAGTTAGATGAGAATCCACCTGGACAGCGAGAGTCAAAACGTATCAAAACTGAAAATGATAGCGATGATGATTGGGTTTGGGATTTTGACTTGGATAAGGTCATCAATGCCTACCAGATTTTAGTTAAAAAACAAAGATTCGGCGATATGTATTTCCTAGTGATGCTGAAAAATAAAGAAGAAAAAAAAACTGAAAAAAGAAAAAAGGTAAAATACAAAAAAAAACTAAAAAGAAAAACTAAAAAAAAAACTGAAAAATTAAAAAAATTAAAAAAAGAAAAAACCTAAAAAGAAAAAACGTAAAAAAATAAAAAAAGGTAAAAAACTAAAAAGAAAGAAAAACTAAAAAAAACTGGGAATTGCACAAATATTTCAATATATTTTTACAATAGATTAAATTAATTCGAAAACCTTAAAACAGATACCCAAAATTGAGGTTTATTATAAATTGTTGGAGCTTTAGCATGCTTGGCACGTAAAGATTTTTCAAAGTGTCAATGTTAGAATGAACATTAACAAAATGAAGAAAACAAATCAATAAAAAGAAGAAACTAAAAGGAAGAAAAACTAAAAAAGAAAAAAACTAAGAAAAGAAAAAACTAAAAAAGAAAAAAAAACTAAAAAAGAAACCATATCTATATATATATATAAATAAGTTGTATATATGCATGTTTGTTTGTTTGTGGGTTTGAATTTGACGTCATTATAAGTATATAAGACTTTGTATATGACGTCATTATAAGATGACACTACAGACCGGGACACCGGGACACAAATGACGACCGGGACACAGGAAATATAAATGCCGACCGGAACACTCAAAGAAAAATTACAGACCGGGACACCGGGACACAAATGACGACCGGGACACCGGGACAGAGAGAATATAAATGACGACCGGTACACTCAAAGAGAAATTACAGACTGGGATACCGGGACACAAATGACGACCGGGACACAGGGAATATAATTGACGACAAGGACACATGGACACAACTACAACGGGGTCACCTGGGGCACAGGGGGATATATAAATGACGACGGGGACACAGGGAATGTTCGATTAGCAATCACCATCAACAAAGCTCAAGGGCAATCGTCAGAAAAATGCGGTATAGATCTGAATACGGATTGTTTTCCCATGGACAATTATTATGTTGCATGTTCAAGAGTTGGTAAACAGAATTACAATGGACACCACCAAATTCAGTATTTATGTTTGCACTAATTTGTTGTTTTCATTTTAATTTGCATTTCCATTCGCGCTGCGAAAAAGTTGCGCGAAAAACATGGCTCCTAAACAAGACCGCCAACGGAAATTATCCAGTCCAAAAAAGTCTCTCGATTTCTGCGCAGGCTGCAAACAAGGTCTTGAGCCAGGATCTAAAGCCGTATTATGCGATGGATGTGAAAAATGGCTGTGTATAGAATGCATAAACATGTCCATCCCAGAGTATGAACTCTTTACAAAGATGTCAACCATTGGAGATATGCAGTGGTAATATCCGGTTTGCAAGCACTCTGGTACATCAGCAGACCCCCCTTCATTAGCTGAAATCTCGAGCCGTATAACATTCAAGGTCCCAAGTGCTTCGGCTATCGCGGACATAGTTAAAGAAGTGATAGAGGATCTTAAACGTGATATCACCGAAAGCATAGATGAAGTCAAAGAGTGTGTCGATGACCTTGAGAAAAACATGGCGAAAAAATGTACTATCCTAGAAGTTAAACAGCATGTCGAAGCAGCAATGCTGCAGGAAACATCCAAGATCAAACAGGCCATTGATTCCCACCTCGAAGACGAAGTCCACAGGCTGTTTAGACAGGAAAGAGACAGAGATAGCAGGAAATTTAACCTAGTTGCTTATGGCGTACCGCTGCTGCTAGGACTAAACAGTGACAAGGCGTTCATTGAGAAATATCTTACAGAGTAATACAAAATTCCTAACGCAAAGATTACTAATGTAAGACACATTATAAGCCAATCGCCGCCTGTCAAAAAGGTTGGGGCCACTCAGTAACCCATCAGACAAGCAGGAGCAAGCTATCAAGAATCAACCGACAGCAGAACCCCTCCAATTCTTTTCTCTGTCCAAAATTTAAACTTGAAAAAACGCATTCTACAAAGATCTTACGAGCTTCGTCAAGAAATTCAGTTTAGGACAGATGCATCACGGGAAGACCGGGAGAAAAGAAAAGTCTTAGCCGCTGAACTCAGACACCTAACTGAACTAGGAGAGCCGAACTTAGTTATCAACCGCGGACAGATCGCCTCAAAAAACTCTGTGCGCCCGGGTGGCGGATAATCTCACCAGATCATGGAATGTTAGTTGCTCCATCTGCTAGCCCTGTACATAGTGTAAATAGTGACACAGTGAATATCGATAAACTAATAAGTATTGATGAACTTCCTTACTCGTCCAGTCTTGATTCGTTCAAGTCCTTCAAAGATGAAAGCGCCAATTCAACCGACGATAGTAGATCGTGCAGCACTTTCTTGTCTATTGAAGATTAGCCAGTCCGAAATATCTACAATTACCAAAAGGAAGTATCCAACTCAAAAAGGAAGCAAGTAAGTCAAGATTTTTCCGCTCTAATCTTAAACGTTGACCTGCTTCCTAACAAAATCAGCGAGCTGAATTCTATGATTTACGCAAAAAACTATGATGTTATACTCCTTACTGAAGTCTGTCCTAAGAACTCAAGAAACCAACTCCTAGACTCGCATGCTAATCTGCAAGGTTACCACACTATATCCAATTTATCATCTAGTCATTGTCGCCGTAGAAAACTTGCATTAGTCAAATCCTCGTATGTTGCAACCGCTATTGCGCATCCCGGTGGATGCCCTTACGCTCAAACAATATTCTTCGATATTTCAGCTCCAAAGAGTAAAAACCATCCCACTGTTAGAATTGGCTGCGTGTACAGAAGCCCATCATCACCTTCACCCGAACAAACAGATGCAAAGCTAGCTGAGCTCATTCGGAAGATTGCAGACACCCAGAAGGGTGACCTAATAATTGCGGGCGACTTCAACCTGCCGACCATCACCTGGAAAGACCAATTCCCCTATGTCACCTCTGATTCTGTGAATCCCATCATAGATATGATCCATGATACTTGCCTCCACCAAATTGTCGACCAACCGAGCCGTTTCATGAGCGGGCAGCTTCCAAGCCTCCTAGACCAAATATTTCTTTGAAGACCAGAATCCCTTCTTTATACTAAGTACATGCCCCCAATCGGGAAAAGCGACCATATTGCCATTGAAATAAAAACAACATTCCTCAAAGTAACTAACAGCTACATAAAAAGAACCTTCATAGACTATGAGGAGATTAGAATGGATCTCATCAACATCTCCTGGGATGATGTCCTAATCGGCTCTTTAGAACAACAATGACAACGCTTCAAGGAATTACTGCTAAACAAAGCTGAGCAGTACACTTCGAGCAAACTCATCCCAAAACCGCGAAGACTACCGACAATGACAAAAGATAGTACTTAAAAATTTAACACGCGATTTATACACGAGCTTCGAATCTAAACTTGCAGACGAATCCAAAGAAATTTTGGAGATATATCTTTAGCCAAGACCATAATAGACGAGGCATCAGGACACTAGTAACTGAAGAAGGTGAAGAAATAACTGATGTCAACAAGCTTGCAAACCCACTAAATCAGCAATTCGTTTTTGTTTTCACCACTGAACCCGATGGTCCTTTACCCTCTTCACCTGAATACATTGTATTATCACCAATGGAAAGCATCAATCTATTGCATACAGAGGTTCTCAGACGCTTACAGAAATTAGATACTAATAAATCGCCAGGACCAGATAACCTACATCCCAGGCTATTAAAAGAAACTACAGCTATCATAGCAGAACCACTTAGGAGAAATTTCCAGACATCACTTACCTCAAGAGAGCTGCCAGCAGACTGGAAAATAGCCAGCATTACACTGGTTTTCAAGAAAGGTAATCGTTCCAATACTGAAAACTATCGGCCAATTAGCCTGACCTCAGTCGTGGTCAAAATACTTGAGCGCATAGTCAATGATTCAATCCTTAAGCATTTGACAACCAACAAGATCTTGTCCCCCAAGCAGCATGGCTTCCAATCAGGGAAATCAATTGAAACAAACTTCTTGGAATCATACGAGAAAACCACAGACCTAATTGACCAAGGAAATCCAGTTGACCTGCTCCTGCAGGAGTTTGCTAAGGCCTTTGACAAGGTTCCTCACAGTCGACTGCACTCCAAATATCCGCTATCGGCATCAATCAGGCTGTTGTAGACTGGCTAATGAATTTCCTTACAAAGCGCAAGCAGAAAGTTCACTTATTTGCTACAGATGGCAAACCAATATACTCTGACGAGGCTGAAGTAATGAGCGGAGTACCACAGGGAACTGTACTGGGTCCAGCTTTATTTCTGATTTCCATCAATGACATATTTAACCATATTGATAATGGCATGCACCTGTTCGCTGATGATGCCAAACTCTTTGCTATTGCATGCCCTCAGAAAATCCAGCGCGACATAGATGAGACACAAATTTGGACCCATGACAGGCTTCTCCAATTTAATGCAGGAAAGTTCTGTGCATTACACCTTGGACCCAATGGCAAACTACACGATGTATAACCCCAACACCAAAGTAAGAGAAAAACTAAAGAACAGAGCAGAAGAAAGGGATCTAGGTGTCATTATTGATGATAAACTTAAATTTCACAGCATGCTCACATGAATTTAATCATGCTCACATGTGGATGCATGGTTTCAGCTCATTATATTACATTAAGAATAATACAATTAACTTAATTTAAGACAACTAAAACTATTTTCTTGATTTGAGGCGTAGGATTGTTTGATTAAGTTTATCCTTCAACTAATTATTATTATTCCATTATTAAACATCGTGCATATTAATCTTCTTCTATTCGAGGAGAATATTCACGAATTCAATATTCAATATACCTTACTTCATATTTTGATCGCTAGACGCATCAAGATGTATATTAAATTTGGGATAATTGTAACATACACGAATAACTTTATACAGAATATACAGAATAACACATAGAATAAACAGAATAACTTTATAGGAAGAACATACTCTATTTAGGTGTGGGTAGGGTTCCAGAAATTAAAAAAGAATATTCTTGCTCTTGAGGTTTCTTAAGCAATTCTTTTTCATCATTGGCTTTGCCATTATCCTTCACTGGGGTCATTACTCTTGATACAGGCAAAGCTGTGGCGGGTTTCCAGTCGGCACCAGTAAGAACCATGAATTTTGATTTTAAGTGAAGCAATTTCTTCATTTCTTTATCAACTTTATCAACTTGCGCTGCAATTTCACTACTAATTTGATCTACTGGTTTTACTGCTGTTACCACTGGTGCAGTAGTAGGCTTCCGATCTGTGCCAATTAAAGCCTTAAACTCCCTTTTCAAGGCTAATAAGGCTTCAACTTCCGAATCAATGATGGCTTCATCAACTTTTTTGGACTTCAGGTCTTCGACCTTCTCCCCTTGAGCAGCAATTTCACGGTTAATTTCATCTATCAATATCGATACCTGTAAATTAAATAGATCAGAAAAATGAATAAAGGGAACAACAATTTCGATTTTTCTATATCTGAGATCAAATTAGGCCAGGAACAGTTTTGGGAAACTTAAAAAAAAAATCTAAATAGTAGCATTAGAAGCAAAAGAAGCTGCAAGTTAAAAACGGTTGGTTCGTTTTTTACAACAATCGCAGCTCAAATGGCTAATTTGATGTTGAAGTACAAAACATGTTATTTTGCACTATTATATATTGACGTAAAAAAGGAACGAAAGAGTTCTAGCAACGGTTTGTCCGACCATGCAAAGGCAAAATTTTTAGCTTCCGTCTCGTACGGCTGACTGTCAGGGCTTCTGGGGGTAAAATCTCACGGTGAGCAGGGTTGGACAGCAGCATTTTGCCAAACCCCAGGATGAGGTCACCCAAACGGAGTTCCAAACTTTAGAGTTCAAGGGTTGCTAGGGCATCGTGGTAGAAAATCTCTCTAAGGGTATGCAGAGATGCGCGTGCTTGACGGGTCACACTATTAATATGGGTGGTAAAGGTGCAATCATGTGACACAATTAACCTAGTATTTTCACCTCACTCACAACAGGGAAAGTAACTTCAAGGGGAACGAAGACTCTCTTTAGCTGGTTCAGTCTAAGTATTTTTACTTCACAGAGTTAATAGTCAATTTCGTATTAGAGCACTATGAACTTAGTATATCAAAAGTGATTTCGGGGAATTGTTTGGTGTGGACGATGCCATGAAGGAGATAGGGGAGCAAGAGCGACAAATCGTCGATAAATTTGTCTTTGTCGGTATGTTCTACCAGCAAGTAGTTGATGATGGCATGAAACATCATTCCTGAAAGTTTCGTCCCCTGCAGGGGACCACAGGTTATTTTACTCCACCCTGAGTCCTAGTCCTCTTCGTGTAAAGCAAATACTTTTTGCTGTCTTTCAGACAGAAAATCGAGCACAATGGCAAGCGTTTGGCGTTCAGCATCCATTTACTTTAGGTATTTGCAGGCCACTAGGTGTGATAGAAGATCAAAAGCTTTGCAAAAGTCAATGGCTGCTAGATCAACAAAACAGCCTTACTTTTCAAACCATTTCAGGATCTGATCGTATATTCTGACTAGGTATATAGACGTCTCTCATTTTGGGAGTCCGCCATATTGGTATTTGTCGAAAGTCTGTCTTACTTGCTCTAATAGCCGCAGCAAGATGAACGATTCTGTCACTTTCGCTGGGCATGGCGTTAGGGAGATTTGTCTTAAATCATCACACGACTTGGGCGGGTTCACTTTAACAAACATCTACCATATATTCATCCAATTTTCTGAGCCCCCATGCTTCTAAGCCATATTTAACCACTGTCATCATTTTCGCTTCCAATATTCTAATCTTGGTTTACAGACTTATCTTCCTATTCTTATAGATTTTTTGCAATTATTCGAAAACACCCTGAGCCTGGACTATTTTACTTTTAACATCTTCACTGCTCCATATGATTGATTTTTTCGCTATTATCAATTCGTTATTATGATCAATTTTTTCGTTACCAAACGTCACCTTTTCATCTTCACTTATTCTTAGCCTTAGTGACTTAGTCTTCTTAACATTAATTTTCAAACCTATTCCACTATCCTGAACTCACAAAACCTCCAAAAGTTCGTTCATTTGGCTCATATTTTAATCTATGAAACTTAATCATCAGCATAATCTACTTGCAGTGCTCTATCACCTAGGGAAGTGACCACTCCTCTTTTCAAAGGAGGAAAATGATTAGAAGAATAATTTGAGTAACGGTAACTGTGTGTAAGTATTTTATTGGCCCAAATCTCAAAACATCTGTCATTGCGGAGAACCGGGATACCAAAAAAAGGAAGACACCTATCCATCTCTGATTCTTGAGTAAATTTGGGCTTTGGATCCAAGGAGTTCAATAAACAAAAAAGGACCCCTGAAATTCTTCACCAAACTCTCAAAAATAAAAATAGATGTCATCTATAAAAGGAACCGAAAATCAAGGTTTACCAAGTCTTCATAAAATAGCCTGTTCTTGAAGATTTCCCACGAAGATATCCACTTCAATTGCTGAAGGGACGGCGCCCATATTTGTCTTTAAAAAGTGCTTCTATAACATAGAAATAAAAAGAAGTTTCGTTAAAAAGAGCGGTAAATACAAGAAACGCCTAATTCAAAAGTGTAGATTTTTCTAATATAGATGGGTCTGAATTAAGCTTATGCTCCCAAATGACTTAAGTTTTTTGGGGATCACAATTGGTATACATGGCTTCCGCATCTAACCACCAATTCATGTATTTCGTTAACTGAAACTTACTTTACTTCAGAAACGAAATCAGTGAAAGTTTTGATGAATGATCTTTGAGCCTGAATTAGTTGACACAATACGACTGGTAAAAATTTACCTATTTTTGCCCTAGGAGAACGAAAAGAGGAAACATTTGGTCGAAGTGGATTAACAGGTTTATTAATATTAGGGAGACATTAAAAGCGAGTAAACGTGGATAAAACTTTTTGTACAATTTATCTGTTAACTAAGTCTAATTTTAGAAAAGAAAAAAAAAATCAAAAGTTTAAACTCAAAAAGATAGTGTTACAGTCTTTTCATTAACACAATCACAAGTGGAGCAATTACTTTTATTAATTCTAAATAAAAATGAATCTAATTTCCAATGACCAGTAACAAATTGTATCAGTTTATTAAGCCAACAGTAGTTATATATAACTTTCTTAGGGCAAATGATTTAAGACCCCAAGCGGTTCCGGCGGTTGATAACAATTTTGCCGAATATTGTCTGGCAACTGTCACTTTACTTTCAACATGGTCATTCTAAAGAAACTGTCTATCTGACAGTAAGCCACTGTGTCTTAAAATATCACTTATTTATCTTGTATAAAAAAAAAAGATTTATCAGGAGAATTTCTCTTTTCTTCGTCAAGATTACAGCTCCGCATACACCGAAATTCAATCTATTTTCGTCGGTTGATTTTTTTAATAACATAAATCCCTTTTTAGCTGTATGACCTATGATTTTCACGTCTTTAGAAGGTATTATTATGCAGATATCGTCAGCATACGCTTGTAATGAAAAGCATGCCGGTAATTCTTAATGAAGTGACACCACCCAGGTTAATACAACAGACGGAGCATGCTTCCTTTTGAGAACACTCTTTGAAGGATACAAGTTATATTATTGGTTTTATCGCCATAAAAAACTGATCATTCTGATATATAAGTTTTAATTAACACAACTGGAGGAGTCAGACAGCCTAGCTCTAACACCTCGTTTAAAATCCCGGGGTGCCATGCATTGTTGAGCCTATTCCTAGTCCAATTTTACACAAGAAAACTGTTGGACCAGGTTCTACTAAAGTGATTTGTCAGATATACCGATAAATCATGCCGGAACTTTGTTCAACATACCTGAAAGTTCTAGATCGTGTTCGTATTCTTTTTCTCTGTCAACAGCTTGATCTTATCGACATACTAATTTTTTACACTAATTGAAATGACCTTCAATCCGCAGACAAAAGGCAAGTAAATAATACAAAGTTTACCACATCAGGATAATATTCCGCAATTATTCTATCCACTTCGTTTTTCACCCTGGAGAAGGAAGTTTCACCCCGGAGTTTTTGAAGTTCCTTGACCACTTCCATATCTTCAAACCACTGCTGGGCCCAGAGCAACCACCTAATGTCGACCTTATCCAAACATCGAGAATGTAGCATTTTAAGATTTTCACTGGGATTTTCTTCGTTTTCAGTCTCTTCGATTTTATTACTTATCTGTAAAATAAACTCATTTTATTTAAGTCACGAAAACAAAAACCAGTAGTCGAAGTTGCGTGTTCTTATGTACATTTTGAACTTTTCCTACTTCGAAATATACTTTAAAAAGTCCTAAAAGGTTCAATTAAACACCCTGGGCCATTCCTTGGCTTTTGGTAATGTACGATTTTGAAAATCTGAATTTGAAGAGTATGGTTTGATTTAGTTCAACATTCTCCAAAATATTCCTAAAGAGTTCAACCATCCAACAGTTAGTCTTAATAGTTCAAGTAATAGTAGCCGAAGTAGATGGAGTGGAAGTAGCAGCCGTATGAAAAGAGTACCTTTTAGTTAGATTAATTTCCCTATGAAAATGCCCTGCAAAATTTAGCTTATTAGTCTAAGCTTTTATTGAGAAACTGCTCATAAAATCCTTTTGGGAACCGAAATACACACAGTACATTTTAATTTAGGTCAAAGCCTCCCTGAATATTCCCTGAAAGTTTTACCTTAATATCATTAACCTTAGTATAGGTAGTAGTTCAAGCAGTCGTAATAGTAGTAAAAGTGGTAACAAGCAAATAGTGCCTTTTGGTTAATTCAACATTACCCTCAATACACCCTTGGTCAATTGGTCACCCATCTCATCATACCCAGAAAGTTCTAACTTATTATCCTCGATCATTCCTGAGTTTCCCTTTTTGATAACCTGCATATATACGACTTGATACTCCTACCGCATGATATATGGCGTAGAGACGAAGCAACTTTGCTTCTCTAGATGAACGGATCTGCAGCTATGAGGGGACCTCGTTAGCAGCAATTTACTATGCATATGACGTGGCCTGTATGAATTATACACATAACGTGTTCACAAAGTTCAACACTCTATTCACAATTCTCTGAAAGCTTCACCTGAACGCCATTGGTCTTTCTGAACAGTTCCCAACAACAAATTTTCCCAACAACAAATACTCGACGTAAGCAATAGGTGAAATGTATAACTTACAACCCTTGCTCTGAGAGCTGTGGGGGTTTGGGATTCCAAATATCCCCAGAGAAATATTTACTGGATCTTTCAACAATGGTGAACGAGATGGCTATCTCAAAATTTTCATTGGATGGATTTGAGAATTGATGAGTTTGAGAGGTGAGCTGATGGCACTCCAATCCCTTTTGACTCTTAAAAAAGGACGTTGGAACGTTCAATTTCCGCTTGAATGAGCTCCTTTGAAAGTATCTACGATAACCCTCTCCATACAAAGGGCCATTAAAAAAAAGTAAATAAAAAAGTATAATAAATTGTGCTCATTTTGTCCTTTACGTCAGCACTGTTATTGCACTGTCTATGATATTGCTTATATGCCATTTGAAATGCTTCATATTAATATCATTAGCTTCAAAAATATCATTAATAAAAGTATGAGCAAAGCGTATTTGGCTTCTTTTTTTTTTAACAAGCCCTACAACACACAATGAAATTTTCAACTTCAGTATATAGCACTCCCACTCGCTTTAAACATGAATTAAGCTTTGAGAGATTGTGTTGTGCGACAAACTCAATCCTAATAAACTGAAAGATTTAGGTGGAAGATACTTTTACATTAACTAGAAGGAAAAAAAAAATAACTCAAAGCCTGTATGATAAAGTAAAATTCTTAATTAGGGCTGATAGATACTCCTCCCACAAAGCTTAGAAGATGCTATTCAAGCACATTTTTAACCAAAAGCAAATAAATTTCCCTCCTCCCTTCCTGCAAAATTGTTTGTCAGAGAAAATCGTCATTTCCCTGAAAACTGTTCCAATGAGCAATGGAATTTTTTTTTTTTTGGATATGCATTGTCCTATCTCTACACATTCTTTTGAGTAAACCCAATAGAACTTGATTTTCCAGTCTTTTTTTTCGAAAAAAAATTCAAAATTTTCAAGACAAGTTCCCAGATAGGAATGGGGGAACGCCCTATAGAAATGTAGATAATAAAAACTGGGGCACCGTAGCCGACAGCCGTAAATACACGTAGAAGGAAAAGAAGGTTCCTCAGATGTAAACTCGAAAGGGTCCCCCCCGTATGTGAACGTATGTACCCCTCGAAAAAATTATAGCCAAGTAAACAACACAGCATTCTAATTAATCATTGAGCCTTCAGGGCTTGTCTATTTTGACATGCGCTTCCGGGCTGAAAAAGCTCTTCCTAGCTGATCTACCTACTGATTCAGCTGATTTATCTAACGGTTTGCATCGCCATATTTTTAGGCATGAATATATAATGAGTCGGTGGTAATTGGCTCGAGATTGTCTATGCAGGATTTAAAACTCTTTTTCATAGAAGAGCATCGCCAAGTGGTGAAAAGCATGTTGTGACCAATATGGGCCCGGGATTGCAAAAAGCCTCCATTCACACAGGAGGTCTCAAGGACTTCTCACTGTCCTATTCTTAGCCGGCTTAAGCGCTTCAAAGTAGGTTTGAGAAGAAGTGTTGGTCCCCGACCTGTATTGGTGTCCAGGACCATTGCTTTTCCAGAGGCTAAAACATACATCGGCCTTATACACCGAAAAATCCTCCCGCCCCAACATCAACCGGCACGGTTAAGGCCACTCAGGGCCGTTGCAGAGCCTGTACCGAAACTTCAACCTGTGACTGTGTCACATGCCTGTTATGAGCTTAGTTTTGAGCCCTCGTTTGTTAAGTTGTTTAATGCTGGGTCGACTTTTTAATCCTGATTATTGTTTTTAATTGAATATATTATAATTTTGTGTATACTTGTCGACTTATTTTCGTGTGTATGTGAGTTATTATTGTCAATTGTATAATTTATAATTTTGGAATATTAATTTTGACTTGTCGACGGATTTTTGTGTGTGCATGACAATAAAAACTAATAATCGGATCTGTCCGTCGCATATTTTTTAAATAAAGTGAATTTGAATTGAATTTGAATGTAGCTAGGCGGTATAATAGTAAAATAATGTACACGAAAAATTCAGCAAGGAAAACAGGTTTTGATTTCAACAAAGCAGTGGATAAAAATTAAAAACAAAACAACAATTTAAGTTTAAAATTCTGAATATTTCGACCCCGTGTCGGGAGTGTTTCTCAACAAAAAAAAAAGAGAAAAAAGGGAAAAAATATAGGTAAGGGAAATTTTTTTTTTTAATAATACAAAAAAAAAACGAAAACGACAACATAACGCACAAAAAAAACACTCGAATTATAAACTAACTGCTAGAACTAATGATACTATATAAGAATAAAACCGATGATGGTGACGAGGAGACAGATAAAAAGAATGATTTTTAATTTTGTCTTTGGTATCCAGTTATTTTGGCGCGGTTGGCGGGATATAGCACTCGTCCGGTTCTTTGAATTGATGACCAGTATGTAGCCACGTCCCGCTGGATAGGAGGGCTCACCACCTTCGTTAAAACTAATCGTGCCGCTGAAGGCGGCCTGAACCTCATCGGGTGAACTGAGCCCACCCCAGTGGCTAGTAAACTTCAAACCTTGGGTCAGTTGGACTAGCAACCCTCCACCTGATAACACTTGCTGTGCAAAGTGATAAATCATCCTCGGACACGCAAAAAAAAAGATAGAAAAACAACAGCTAAGAGCTCATATGGCCCTTGTGACGAGGTCGGACGAGCCAAGAGCTAAGAGCTCATACGGCATGAGCTAAGAACTCATATGGCATGAGCTCTAGCAAAATTCTAAGAATCAATAAATTGATTTAAAAGGAAAATCAGAGGCTTCATGCCGGTGGGGAATTAAAAATAAGAGCTGTGAGATACGAGGTCCTTCTGAATATTAAAATTCATTAACATCCGATGACCCAATCATAAGTTAAAAATACCTCATTTTTCTAATTTTTCCTCTCCTTTCAGCCCCTCAGATGGTCAAATCAGGGAAAACAATTTTATCAAGGCAATTTGTACAGGTCCCTTATACGTCTTCACATTTTCATCATCCTAGCACGTCCAGAAACACTGAACTCGCCAAAAGACTGGACCCCCCCCTAACTCCCCCGAAGAGTGGATCCAATCCGGTTACGTCCATCACGTATCTACGACATTTGTTTATTCTACCCACAAAGTTTCAGCCTGATCTCTCCACTCTAAGCCTTTTCCAAGATTTTCCTTATCCTGACGACGTCAGAAAGACCGACGGATTTAATTTTATTGACCAAAGGTGACTAAGAATAGCCACCTGGAATGTCTTAACCCTGAATGCAGCTACAGTAGAAGAACTTTTATCTTGTGAGAACTACACAAGAACAAGATAGCTATTGCAGGGCTGACCGAGACCCGCCTGATCCTCAGTGGTGAAGAACAAATAAGCAATAACCACTCATTGCTCTGGTCTGGTAGTTGCAAAAGAAAGGTGTCTGCCTTGTGCTCAACAGCCTAGCAAGAAAGTGCATGTTGTTCCAAGAAGTGATTTCGGACAGTCTTATGAAAGCACGTTTCCAATACAGACATGGCAAAATGACAGTTGTAATGTGTTCTGCTCCGACGAGCGATTCCAAAGATGTCGCCAAAATAGAATTTCATACTGAGCTCTCCAGAACACTCGTAAGAGCATCCCCCCAAGACATATGTGTCCTACTTGGGGACTTCAACACAACAATAAGAGAAAACCCAAGCATATGGAGAGGCATCATAGGACGCGTAATGCCCAATTCCCTCAATGACAATGGTCTGAGCATACTTAAACTCTGCAGATCTCACGACATTGTTGTTGCAAACACGTACTTCCAGCGCAAAATCATCCACCAAAATACATGGTACAGTAACGACAACCGCACGAAAAAAACTATCGACTATATTATCATCTCGAAGCACTGGAGATCGTCACTGAGGAATTGCACAATATATGGATCAGCCGGGCTTTGAAATACTGACCGCAGACTACTCTGCGCCAAAGTTCAGCTTTGCCTGAGAGTCCACCGGTCAGAAATGAGCCCAACAGTTATTGAAGCCTTGAAACTAAAGGAGTTGAACGCCAAGCGAAAGCGCGCCGTTGAGGTATCAAACCGATTTGAGCTACTTCAAACCCTCACGAAGAGCGAAAATGCCGGGAAGTACTTCGAGAATCAAACATATGAAGCCACGCAGCCAGTCCTAAGCAAGAAGAGGCGCCTCAAGAAAGCTTGAATTTCAGAAAAAACTTCACAAGTGATAGAACTGAAGTAGAAGGCTAGACTACAGGGTGAAATGGCGTCCTACTGGAAGCTAAATGGCATCCGCAACAGGCTCATAAACCGTGACCAAGAGATGTTCATTCAAAATAAAGCTGAGGAAATCGAGAAAGCGGCAAGAAAGAAGGACATAGGCTGTCTGTCCAAGCATCTTCAAGATTTCATTGACACCAAGGATCCCACAGTAAAACACGTCGTTTCAAGAGACGGAAAGCTTCTTTCGGGTGAAAGCTCGTGCCTCGATAGCAGGAAAGAACATTTCTCCTCGCACCTAAATAGAACTAATCCCCCTGTAGTAGTCGACAAAACACTCCGTCAGTCTTCCAGCCATCGAGGTCAGCGATCTTGCCACTGACTCATTTAACACCTCAGAAACAAGCAGTGTGATAAATAGGCTGAAGAACAATAAGGCCTCTGGTGTATGCAGCATAAGTTCAAAGTTGCTGAAATATTCCGGCCCAGTCATACTTCTTCTTCTGCAGACTCTCTTTTTTGTTGTATTGGAAACGTCTGTCATTCCGGGAGACTGGCGAAGAGGAATCATCATCCCATCATGGAAGAAGAAAGGCAGGCGCAGAGATTGTGCAAACTATCGAAAAATAGGACTTCTCTCCTGAGAAACTCTTCTCAATGATGCTTCTGGATCGTTACCGAAACATTATCCACCGAATTCGAAGACCAGAACAAGCCACTTTTATGTCAGAGCGATCGACCATAGAGCAAATATACACAGTCTGTTAAGTAGTCGAGAAATATGAGAGTTTCAACAAAAAGCATTCATCACCTTCGTCAACTTCCGAGCTGCTTTCAATTCACTCAACCTGGATGCCCTGTAGATCATATTGTAGTTCATCGGCCTGCCAGATATATACTGTAGACTTTTCGAAGCACTCCATAACGAAAAAGACAGCTGCGTCCAAGTAAACGGCCAAAGAAGCCCATTCTTTCCGATTTAAACAGGGGTTCAGCAAGGTTGTACCTTTGCTCCCGAACTGTTCTACGTGTTCTACTGTTCCAAACGTCCAACTGGTGGACGTACTTCACATCCTACAAAAAGAAGCTGCTAAAACAGGACTACAGGTAAACTGGGACAGAACCAAACCTGCGGCACTGGACCAAACAACTACTGTCGATGTAGTCAAGCAGTTCACGTGTTTGGATTCTGTCATTGCTGTCAACGGCTCACTTCTACCTGAACTACAAGCAAGAATAGCCGAGGCATCTCCTACCATGGGGAGGTTAAATCTCACCTATGGTGGAAACCAAGTATTAGCCGAAACACGAAGCTGCGAATTTTCAACGCCCTGGTTGGATCTGTAATTCTTTATGGAACAGAAACCTGACCTGCTACAAACAAACCTCTCAAGATCGTAGACGTGTTCCAGACGAAAAACCTTAGGAGGATAGAAGGTTAGAGTTGGTTTGACTTCGTCAGCAACGAGAAGTTACAGCAGACAACGCAGCAGTCACTGTTTTCCATCCAAATTGTGGAGCGCACTCTAAGATGGTTCAGTCATCTCCTTAGAATGCCATCACACCTACCTGCGAAAATCATTCTTGCCTTTAACCCCGCAGAAGCTGGCTGGAAATGACCCCACGGAAGACCAACACACCGATGGTTCGATAGACTTTTGAATTGCTTGAAGCTGCCAAACATCGAAGTCCACGATGCATCAGCATTAGCATATTATCACACAAGTTAGAGGAGGCTGACATCACTCTCTACGCAGAGCCACAAGATCAAGCAGCAGCACATGATTTGTTTTCATCTGTAAAAAGATGACAGTTTCGTTTAATACGGTAACAATTGAAAATGGATCGTCACTAAGGAAAGCGATATTCTGATTTTAATCTATATCCTGAAAAAGCGTCAGAGCTCCATTTCAGTTTACTATTGAACAATAAAGAATTTAGGTGAAATTGAAATCATAATGGCGTCTTGTGGTTCATTTTGAATTACCACCATATTAAACAAAACTTCAAATCTTTCTGAAGATATAAATTGTGCTTTCTTCCTGACTGCAGAAAGGCTGATAGGCCTACTGCACGTACAGCTTGAAATGAGTGCATTCTAACATACTACAACTAATATTTCAATAAATTAACATTCTGCAAACCTACCCTTAATCATAATATTCCAGAATATATGTGACACTACATTTCAACTTTGAATCAAGAGAAAATACAGTCTATGCAACTAAGCTACTCCACACCATGAGAAAGAGACGACAGGGAAGGAGATGACGAGCTTATCAAAAACCAATCAGAAACCAAAAATTCAGAAAGCAATGTGTTGACTAGCCAAAACAAGGAAAATAAGGGCCTGAGGGAATTTTTCCGAAAATAGCGACTTCTTTAGGGACCAGTGTAACCATGGAAAGCAGTCATCTGGTTTTTAAGACCTAGAATTTTTTAAAGTTTTTTCTTAAGTTTTTCTAGTTTTTTTTTTCTCAACTAAAGTAAACACACCAAAGAAAAATGAAATTGAGCTTAAAAAAAGTTTTCTTCTGATAATAAGGGCCAAGATCCCTGATAGTTAGTATCAGGGGTGAACAATTATCTTTATTAGTAAAAAACAAATTACCTTCAAAATAATTTCGATAAGTTTTAGAAGGGCCATAAGTATTCCTTCGTCATTTATTTTCAGTAGTTCTACTATAGCCAATGATTGAAACAAAGAGCCAGCCATTGAGAATGAAGAGACATCCTCAAGGCTGCCACCCATGACTACGTCGCGTATCGGCCAAAATGCTTGGACCCTCAGTCCAACACTTCCATGGTAAAATAACTAAACAAAAACATGCATTAGAAAACAAATAGCAGCTAATGGTCATTTTGACGAAACTATTTAATAATCATAGGCTGTGGACTCAATGTATTCGTCAAGGCACTTCCTATAGAAAGAGTTTGCAAAACAAGGCAAATATTGACAGCCAATTACTCAGCAAATTTGAAAGGTCCAGGAACTATGTATCTTGGTATACAACCCCACCCCCCACTCATAGCCGTCGGGGCAAAGTCAGTAAGTTAGGCAATTCATTCATTACTTACAAATAGTATTTGCTATTGAAAAAGGGGGATGTTTTTTATTTTTAGTAACCAAAAAGACAGAGTATTTTTTCTGGTCGAATTTTTGACAAGTTAACGGTAACATTAGACGATAAAACTAAAGAACGATGCGTAGCAGCCAGGCTCAGAAAAAAATGCCTTACACAATTTCGAGTCCATAAGAGATAGAGATACAAAAGTAATGAACACTAGAATTTAACCCTTCAAAACCAGGTTTATCCACACAAGTCTTTGAGTAAGTCTTAAAACTGAGGTAGATACGTTTAACACCTCAACCAGAATTCACAAATACACGCAAATATATTATTTGCCGGTCGATATGCTTGAAGTTAGACAGAAGCGGGTGCGATAAAACAATACAAAAAGTACAATTGCATACACTTACACGAAGGTTACCTAAAAAGATTCTAAGAATAATATTATCGCAAAAACCAGAACATTTTTAGCAGGCTATTACCTTAGCGTAAATAGAGGTAAAATCGATAAAGCGATTAAAGTGTTGATCAGATGTCAATAAATAGCACAGAAGATCAAGATGAAGTTGACTGTGAAAGGGAGAGAAAGCGTGCAAGATTTGGGGAGAGATCTTGTGAAGCAAAAAGGCGCGAACAGGCCCAAGGGCCGTCTTCTACAGAACGAGTCGACCGGTTCCACGATCTTGAATCTTTAGCGGCTTAGAACTACAAATATTAAGAGCATCCACCTCCTCCTCCTACAGACATTAAAGATAGAACAAATAATGACACGTTCAGGAAATAGAGAAACAGTTTTAGACCCTGTGGGGATAAGCAAATACCCAAGCCATATAGAAAAGAATCTTCTGCTATAATCGTGGCAAACCAAATCACTATGCGGTAGATTGTCGCTCTAGAATACAAAATGAAGCGCTAACATACAATAGAAGAAACTGGTTTGGACCACAAGGTGGTAGGAATTTATGAAGGCAAGTAAATAATACTGCATAGCAAACACCAAATAATATTCCTGCCTTTACATCTAGAAATAAGACAGTAAACCATTCAGTACGCCAAACAAATCATACTGAAGAATTCTTGGAAAACCCCAAATCGAATTCGTAGACCATTTAGCTTATCTTGGGTCTAATATACCATCGGACGGCTGAATCAACCATGAAGGTCTCAACCATCTTCGATATTATGAGCTATATTGGAAGAAGCCAATAATCAAAACGAGCCACCAAAATGCAGATCCTTGGAGCCTCAATCTGTTCGATCCAGCTATATGGAGCTGAAACTTGGCTAACAACTCCAGTTTTCCAGCATCGTCCCGACAATCTTAAATCTAAGTGGCATTGGAGAATTAAGGGAACCATATGCATGGACCTTATCAGCAATGACCGTCTGCGAAATGAGACTTCAAGGTCAATCTTGTCAAACAAAGTTGCGCAGTGGACCCTTCACTTGTCCAGGCTTCTTTTGCGGTTGCCGGTCAACACTCCGAGTATAATTCTTTCCAAATTTCAACCCATCAACAGTGGTTAGAAGCATCAAAGAGGATGGCCCATACTTTAGTGGAAAGAAAGTCTCGGGAAACTCATGGACTAGGCTGTAATTTCACTGCATGACGCAAGGGCCCATGCTGCGAACCGCTTCTTCTGGAGAAGTCTAATAACGCTCTCAAGGCTACCCCACCACGTGGATTAAGTAAGCATATTAAACCAAAAATGAACAGAAATAATGTCAAGTAATTTTCAAGCGGTAAACTACTAAAAAAAGTCATCAATGAGTAAAAAAAACCCAAGACAACGAGAAATCCAAAAAGTAATGGATTCAAAGTCGCAAGACACAGAAATATGGTGCCTTCTGAAAACCAAAGCATAATTCCTAATTCACTGTAAACAAAACCCATGTTAAAATTTTGAACTTTTTTAACATTAGTAAAGCGAAATTAAGATTTTGGGGAAGAAATATCCGTGTATGTATATTAAACTGTCAATCCACGTTCATTTATTAGTTGTTTTTTTTTTAATAATCTCGACTCCAATTTCTTTTGCGATATTACGAATAATAGGAGCATTCAGATCAAAGAAATGATTATATATATTTATCTGCTACTTTTAGGTAACATAAATGTAAAAATGTCTGGGGAACCAGCTAAAAAAAAAAAATTCTCAAACAATCTCGCCTATGTATGTTGTGGTTTAAATAAATTTGATGTATTAACCATTATACTTAAAGTTTGCAAACTTATTTTAGCAAACAAAAAGAATAGCTTATTTATAATATTAGCAAATTTGTATTTTGCATGTACTATTTAAACTTAGTAAAACGAATTTCTTTTCAAGCCATGAATCTCATTTATTAACATTAACATGACGTATTTAACAAAGATCTGACAAGTAAAACAAAAATTATTATTAAGATAGAAGACTTACTTTCACAAGACGAGCGAAACATCCGGACTGAACTACCGACATAATGTGATACTGATTTCCCGCAGTAATGTTGCTAAGAGTCCAAGCGGCTTCATTCAATATTTTTAGCTTGGACTCGGGCCAAAGAAAGGAACAGTGATTTTCAAAGCCAAATTTCGGCTCAAACGGCTTTAGCAATGAGGCCAAGACTTCCAGCACTCCTTCACCCACCACAGCATCTGTCTATAACTCGTGAATATTAATCAACTGTTCTAAATTTTTCTTAATCAAAATAAAATAATACAGTTCAAATATTTAAGGAGAAAAAGTTCAGCGAAAGAATAATACACTCTTCTCTCTCCCCTTCAGTCCAAGCAAATCAGTCCTAGTAGAAATTCTCTGAAGAATTACTTCAGAAATTCTCTGAAGCAATGATGCTAGGACTGTTTTATAAAGATATTAGTTTTAATGATCGTATTTTAATGTGAGACTTTTATATTCTTTTCATTTGTTTACTGAGGACGGCCCTTGGACATAGGGCCAAAATATTCATTTAAAGTCCGCACTGCACTGTCCTATAGAACATACTTTTTTATTGTTCTACTTATATTTTGGTGTTTATGATGAAAATGCAGTACAGTCTTCGTCACTATTTACATGTATTTCAATTAAAACAAGGTGTGACTTGGCTGCCTTTCAGTCGATTTCTTCACAGCGGAGGGATGTAAAGGGCTCTGTGGAACACTATACTTCACCAATAATATAGATTTTCAATCCCTGGGCGGAGGAGCTACCACAGAGGTCAACAACACTTAGTTTTTTTTTTATCATCCATATTGAATATCCTTGTGTGATTCCTATTCAAACTAAGTGCAATACTCATATAGTTCAGCAATCAATTAGAGATTCTTTTGTGATTCTCTTTAAACAAGATGGAACATGCATAAATTTGAGCTAATGGATTGAGGGTGGTAGAGGCTGGAGAGGAAGGGTAGCTGATACAAGAATCACGAGCCCACTTTCCTATGACCTGTAGGAGGAGTGGTTGTGTTGCAGGAACAACGAGTGTACCACTTGCTTCATATCGATCGTAAATGTGAGCATGATAGAGGTTCCGAAAAGGTACCAGACATCTATCCTAATACAGGTTCTCAGCTAATTTTCTTGTCACGACCAAAATCACATACAGAGATGGCTTGTAACATCTTACACCCACACTTTCGGACTCATTTTTTGAATTTCTAGAGTTTTTCATTCTTATAAACACTGGCCTTTACTGCTCCATTGCTATGCCCAATGGAAAAAACTAGCTTTAACAATTTAGGAAACCTTTGTACCAAAGGTCCGGCTACATCCTACAAATGTTCCCTCTTTATTTATGTGTGTCCAGACTCATTAAATAAAGGGATCGTAAAACGAGTCTGAGCTACCAATAGTTTAGCGAAGGATAGATCCAAGACCTAAACTAGAGCCTTAAATTGAGCATATTTCAAAAATAGAACAGCTTTTTTCATATTCTTCACTGAGCATTAGCGCACTAGAATGTTAATTCTTCATCAAAAATTTAAAATTCAAAAAGTATAGAGAATAAATAGGAAAAAGTAAGGACAACTAAACAATAGTAAAATTTTGATATACAATGGAAAAGCAAAATGTTTACCGATATTTCTAGCATCAGTATGTATCAGTTAATACGAAAACTATTATATGGATATCTTAGGAAAATGCTTGCGTTCAGAAAAGAAATCTATTTGCAAATCTTCACTATCCCCCCCCCTCCACGAGAGTGAGCTTCTTTATCTGTCAATAAGCAAATTGTGTTCCAACTTGATCATATCAAGTACTAAAACTTGATCTGGTTTCAAAAGGGAGTAAAATATAATAAAAATTAAGCTAAGGGACGAAAAGATAATAAATGCTAAGAAAAAGAGAAGAAAACATACAAAGAAAACCAAAGAAACTAACAAAGGAAAGGAGAATAAAGGTCACAACAATCTTACAGACTAGACGATGCCAAAAGACACATGTTGCAAACCAATTGATCCGTCTAGTGGGATTAAATAAAAAAAACAAGCTTTTTAATTGAAAGTAAGGAGCGACATTAAAACTTAAAACGAACAGAAATTACTCCGTATATGAAAGGGGCTTTTCCTTCTCAACACCCCGCTCTTTACGCTAAAGTTTGACTCTTTCTCTTAACTCTACAATTTAAAACAGTAAAAAACTTTAGCGCAAAGAGCGGGCGTTGAGAAGGAAAAGCCCCTTTCATATACGGAGTAATTTCTGTTCGTTTTAAGTTTTAATGTCGGTCCTTACTTTCATTTAAAAAACTTGTTTTTTATATTAAATTTCTGAACGTTTTTGAATCGATGCATGTTTTGATTTTGGCCCTCCGCAGAGGAATAATTAAAACGGAATTTGTATATTTTTTTTTTGGCTAAATGGCTTTCTCATAATTTTGACCGATTGTTTTTGAAAAAAAAGAGCGGGGGAGGAAGCCTAGTTGCCCTCCGATTTTCGGTTAATTAAAAAGGCAACTAGAACTTTTAATTTTTTACGAATCTTTTTATAAGTAAAAGATATACGTAACTTATAAATTAGCTTACGTAAAGAACTTTTGTATTCTTATGTTTTTATTACATATATGAGGGGGTTCGCCCCCTCGTCAGTACCTCGCTCTTTACACTAAAGCTTAAATTTTGTCCGAATTCATTAAGAATGACCCCTGAATCACAAAAGCCACAGAATAAATAGTTTTGGCGTAAAGAGCGAGGTATTAGGAGGAGTTGAGGCCTTCATATGGGTAATAATTTCTGTTCGTTTTAAGTTTTAATGCTGCTGCTTACTTCCAGCTGAAAAAAAACTTTTTCATTGTTTTTTTTAAGTAATGCTAGTAAATCCTGCGCTCCCTTCATGGAAATTTTCTTCCCCCATGACAATTTCCTCGATGGAAAGTTCCCCCAGCATATTCCCCTCTTCTCAACCCCTGTCTCCAATCAAAAAATCCTCCTGAAAACGCCTGAACACTTCCCAATAACCATTACTATGTGTAAGCACTGGTCAAAGTTTTGAACTTGTAACCCCTCCCACGGGGACTGTGGGGGAGTAAGTGGTCCCCAAAGACATGGTTATAAGGTATTTCGACTACGCTGAATAAAATGGCTATCTCAGAATTTTGATCCGTTGACTTTGGGAAAACAATTAGCGTGGGAGGGGGCCTAAGTGCCCAACAATTTTTTTGGTCACTTAAAAAGGGCACTAGAACTTTTCATTTCCGTTAGAATGAGCCCTCTCGCAAAATTCTAGGACAACTGGGTCGATACGATCACCCCTGAGAAAAAAAACAACAAAAAACAAATAAACACATCCGTGATCTGCCTTTTGGCAAAAAATATAAATTTCCACATTTTTGTAGATAGGAGCTTGAAACTTCTACAGTAGGGTTCTCTGATACGCTGAATCTGATGGTGTGATTTTTGTTAAGATTCTATGACTTTTAGGGGTGTTTCCCCCTATTTTCTAAAATAACACAAATTTTCTCAGGCTCGTAACTTTTGATGGGTAAGACTCAACTTGGAAACTTATATATTTAAAATCAGCATTAAAATGCGATTCTTTTGATGTAGCTTTTGGTACCAAAATTCCATTTTTTTACTTTTGGTTACTATTGAGCCGGGTCGCTCCTTACTACAGTTCGTTACCACGAACTGTTTGAAAAGGATCATAAATTTGCCCGTATTACAAAATATTAAGAAACTCATTCCTCCGAATACCACACTGAATAGCAGAGACATAAAAAGAATGCTGAAAGAACACGAAATAAGAAAAGTAGATATATGTAAAAAAAAGTCAGAAAAGTATATACACAAATATAAAGCAATCCTGAGTTGTAAATATTGCTATACTGGGCTGATTGGCTCAACCATAGCTAGTCCCAAATCCGGTTGCGAAAGGAGGGTTGGGTGATAGGCTTGCTACCTGTTCCTACATAAAAAACAAAACAGAAAATAGTAACTGAATCATGGAGCTAAGCCTCGGATAAGACTACTACTTCCCTAAAAACTTCAACATGCCCCCAGACCCGATTTTTGACTGTGAAACAACAACTAAAGCTCGGATTTTGGAATTTGAGGACGATGAGCCAGATCTCAAAACTGAATAGATACTGAAAGAAGTTATACAGTAAAATATAGACGTAAAAGCTATTAGTGAAACTAGATTATTAGTGGAACCCCTAAAAGATGGCTACGTCCTCACATACAGCGGACATGAAAGTAGACGCCAAGCTAGTGTAGGTGTACTGATGTCGCCCACAGCTAGGCAAGCGATGCCAAAATGGACACAAGTAAACGAAAGAATTATCTACACACAATTTTGGTCAGCCCAAGGAAAACTTTCAATCGTTGCCTTCTACGCACCAACTAACGAAGCGGACGAAATAGAGAAAGACAAAACTTATGAAACCCTACAAAGTGTTGTTGCAGGAATTGCTAGACACAGTATGACATGGGTCATAGGTGATCTTAATGCTAAAGTAGGATCTTGTCACAGTTACTATCCTAAAGTCATGGAAGACATGAACAAAATGGAGCGCTACTTGTCGACTCCGCCAGAAACAAGGACCTTGTCATAGGAAGTAATTTTTTTCAACACAAGACCATTCACAAATATTCATGAACTTCACCAGATGGCCGCACACGCAACCACATTGATCCCCTCTTCTGACGCAAGGGGCGGAAGAGTCTACTCGATGTCAGAAGCTATAGAGGCGTTGATATACAATCAGACCATTGCCTCATGGTTGCCCAAGATCCACCTAAAGTTAAAAGCAATACATAAAAACAATAACTTGACAACAACAAAATTCTTCAATGTTGAGAACCGAACGACAATACAAATGTTTCACTTGGAGCTTTCAAATAGATTTGAAGCCCTGCAATCGAAATTAGACCCAAACACTGATGTCAAAAGTATATTAAAGAAACTGAAAAGCACGCAGAGAAGTCACAGAGGAGAAACTACGCTATAAAAAGAAAAAGAAACAAAGATGAATATCCGAACACACCTGGGAACTAGATGATGCAGGAAAATAAACCAAAGTTTCCATACTGTCGGCCTCAGACGCGTTTGAATTGATGGTTCTACAAGACCCATATAGGGAAATAGAAAAAGAAGTAAAAAGAGTGCGGGGGCTGACAAAGGGCAATTTGTTGAACAAAACGCTTCTTTAGCAGAAGATTCAGCGAAGAAGGGAGATTCAAAAATGGTCTATAAATTAACCAAAGAGATGACTGAAGTCAAGCCAAACAGGACTAATCTGGTAAAGGACGATAATGGAATCTTTTTGACATACCATCTGAAGATCGACAAGAGGTGGGCAACCCACTTCAACAACCTACTAAGTAGACCAAAAAATAATTCCTGACAAACAATTTATGATTCTTGATATAAATGAAGAGCCATCGTCTCCAGAAGAAATCATGACCGCCGTCAGAAAGCTGAAGAACGGAAGAATGACAGAATAGATGGCATAACATCTCAGATGCTAAAAACTTGAGTCCACGACCACTGACTCAGATATGGAGCAGCCAGAAAGTGCCCAGTGACTGGAAGAAAGAAACAATTATTAAGCTCTTCAAAAACGGCGACGCAATTGTTTGCGGCAACTCGAGAGGCATTAACATAATGCTCCTACCAAGTAAGTGTAGGGCAATTATTATACAACAGTGCCTACAGCAGAGACTGTACCAACATCTTCATGATGAACAACACGGCTTTCAGCCTGGAAGGTCATGTGCAGACCTAATTTTTACATTGACAGTGCTGGTTGAAGACTCAAAGGAATGGAATTAAAAGCTATACCTTCTTTTCATTAACCTAGAAAAGGCCTTTGGTTGGGTTGACCGAGAAATCTTATGTGGAAAATCCTCAAAGACAATGGAATATCCCCAAGATAGTAGAACTGATTATCACCATGTAAAAAGAAACAGAATACTGTGTACGAACAGAAAACGGAGTTATAAAATACTTCAAAATCATGACGGGTGTCAAACAAGGATGTGTATTATCACCGCTTTTATTCACGATTGTAACGGAGTACGTACTCAGACAGTCTATGGGCTATGGAGCAAATAACAACAGCAAGCAACTCGCAGATCTTGGCTTTGCAGATGATAAAGTATTACTAAGAGACGCCAAAGATCGATTACACCAGCTATTTGATGAAATTGATGTAAGCCAGTGAATGATGAAAACTCAATCAACAACTTGAGAAATGTATCCTCAAGTTCGAAAACATTTCCCTTCAAAGGATCCTAAAAATCAGTTAGTATCAAAAATTACTAATAGGGAAATCCAACTGAGAACGAACCAGCCCAAAGTAACCAACGTTATGAAGAAACGAAGATAGACATATTTGGGTTATGTTATAAGCATACCCGAAGACAGAATGCCCTCAGGAATAGATCAGTGACAGCCTGAAAGAAGACGAGGCCGACCAAAGAATAAACCGTAGAATCAATATGATCGGCAACTGAAAAAGGCAAATATTTCCCTTACTCCATAATGGGAAGATATCACTGCAGCCGCACAGCTTCGGAATGAATAGAAAAGCTTTGTCAAAGCCATAGGCACCACTGATGGCTCAGGAAGATCTAAGATCTAAGGTAAGAGGCTGATCTGAATTTATAAAAGAAAGTGTCAATCTAGAATTGGCGTTCCCTCAATTGCCTAATACATTGCAAAACATCAGAATGTTTGAAGGAGATTTTAACACATGCAACAAATTCTCTGTCTCAGATTAATAAACTTCGTTTAAGAATATATTATAAACAGCGAATCCTTGAAGGTCAAAAGGAAAAAACAAGTACAAAACCATTTTCCTAAAAAAAAGTTTAACCAATATTGCTAGTGCGCAGAAAGGGATATGGGATAACAAATTATAGGCAACAAATTTTCCATTTTAAGGGAATAAGACGGTTACGACTCCCCTAACTGACCCCCTATCCCACAAAATGACCCCCTCCTCCTTAATGTAGAAATTATTTTTGAAGAAGGGGACCAGATGGCTGAAAAAGAACATTTTTAGAAACACTTTTAAGTAAATAGCCCCTACGATTCCTAAAATGACCTTTCAGGGAAAATAATACAACCCGCGTCCCCTTAGAATAAAAAGGTACAATCACTGAATATCTATCACACTTTTCAAACGAACTTGATAATGCTAGGCGAAAAAAATTCAGCTCCAATTTTATTTTCTCAAGGCCATGTATTTCTAATACGGGTGATTAATCAAGAAAACAAGTAAATACATAAACCTGGCACCAGTTCAAAGTACTAGTTTTTAGCTAAGTTCTAGCATCTTTCCAAGACAGCTTCAATGTTTTATTTAAGGAACCTTCCCAGAAAACTTACAAACTGGCAGCTCTGTTTATCCGTAAGAAGGTATAACAGCCCTGGAGGACACAAGGTCATATTCTAAATCATATTCTTTTTTAACATTTAGCTTAGTTAGCACTGATCTTAAAAAGGTAGGAGGATGTTACCTGAAAGTCTGTTCCAGAGACAATGTTGCCAATACAGTGGAGCGCAGGTAAAATAATGTCAGGGTCGTCAACCTTCAGTAGCTCAATAAGTCGAGGAATAACTTTACCTTCTACAACAAGCTGAATATGGTCGTTACTCACACCTGAGATTTCTGAAAGAACCCAGCATACGTTAACTAAAAAAATATGCATACCAACTAAGTAATAAGTACTTTTCAATCCTTTGCTTTTACTCGAGTTTAATTTATAAACTTTTTCCATAAAACAAATTTTCAAAGATAAGTAGAGCTCCACTAAGTCAAAAATGAGTAGAAATAAAGTCAAATAACCTTCCAATCGTAAAACTACCAATAACCAAAGTCATTAAATAAATGAAACTCAATGGTAAAATCATATCAGTCATTTTTTTTCTACAATTAAACCTAAAAAATGTTGCCCTTACAGTCTTGCATATTTAAGCAACCATATTCAGCCACTTCCCTCATATTATATACCCTGAATGTTATTTTTCATTTATTTATAAATATACCAAATACAAGAAAAATAGAGGTCTGTAACACATTGATTAACTAAGCACAGGATCATAATAGTTAGACATCCAGTCACTTTCAAGTTAATCAAGACCGTCTTTAATGGGATTTGCTTGCAAATCTAGCTCTTCTCCTTCAGATTTATATTCTGATTAAGGAGACCGAGCCTGTTCTAAAGTCCCCCCTAAGAAAAAAACAACATAAGACCTGGATACACTCCTAAAAATGGAAGATTGAAAAACTGGAGGGCCCCTAGGTCCTCTCCCACGCTCATTTTTTTCCCACAGTCACTGGATCACAATTTTGAGATAGCCTTTTTGTTCAGCAAAGTCCAAAAACCTAATAACTATGTCTTTCAGGACGACTTAATCCCCCACAATCCACAGGGGGAGCTGCAAGTTACAAACTTAGACCATTGTGTACATATATTAGTGGATATTGGGACGTATACAGACGTTTTCAGGGGGATGTATTCAGGTTAAAAGGGGGTCGGGAGAGAAGGTTTCTTGGAAGGATCTTTCCATGGAGGAATTCATCACGAGGGAAAAAAATTCAATGAAGGGGCCGCAGAATATTCCAGCATTATTTAAAAAAAAAAACAATGAGAAAATAAACAAAAAAAGCCTTTTCAAGTGGAAGTAAAGAGCAGCATTAGGTCCTCAAACGAACAGAAATTATTACGTATAGGGGGACTCGTCTCCTCCACAATACCTCACTCTTTACGCTAAAGTATTTTTAGCAATTTCAACTATTTATTCTAAGGCCTTTGTGATTCAGGAGTCATTCTTAAAGAATAAGGACCAAATTGAAGCTTTGGCGTAAAGAGCGAGGTATTGACGAGGGGGATAACCCGACTCATATACGTAATAAAAATATAAAATATAGAATTTCGTTACGTAAGTCAATTCGTAAGTTACGTATATTTATCAATAACAAAAACGTTCGTAAAAAAACGAAAAGTTCTAGTTGCCATTTTAAGTAACCAAAAACTGGAGTGCAACTAGGCATCCTGCCCCCCGCCCTTTTTCTTATCGAGATCGTCCGATCAAAAATATGAGAATGCTATTTAGCCAAAAAAAAAATGCAAATTTCGTTTTAACTATCTATATGCGGTGCACCAAAATCAAAACATACGTTAATTTAAAAAAAGTTCAGAAATTAAATAAAAAAACGATTTTTTTTAACCACTAGTAAGGAGCGACATTAAAACTTAAAACGAACAAAAATTATTCCGTATATGAAAGGGTTTGTCCTCTCCTGAACGCCTGGCTCTCAACACTTTTTTATCAAGTTTTTAATTGTTTTAAAAAGTAGAGCAGTGAGAAAAAGTCAAACTTTAGCGTAACGAGCGAGGTGTTGAGGAGAGTAAAAAACTTGTTTGTATTAAATAAAAAAAACTATTTCTTTTTAACGAAAGTAAGGAGCAACAGTAAAACTTAAAACGAACAGAAATTACTCCGTATATTAGCCAAGAGCTAAGAGCTCATATGGCACTTGTGACGAGGTCGGAAGAGCCGAGAGCTCATATGGTACGAGGTCGGAAGAGCCAAGAGTATAAACCTCTACCCCGCTGCCAGCGGGGCTCATGGAGCTTCGCTCTATAGATAATGTTACCTGTAAGCAAGCCCACTTTACGCATTTTTAGTTTCATTGAAGGGGGATTTTAGAAAGGTAAAAAATAAATGCGCTTCTCTAATAATAACAGAGAAACAATATGCGATCATCAGAATCTTGCTATATGCAGTAATACACACTTAAGAATACTTGTGACGAAACTAAACATTCACCCTGAGCTGAAATAAACTAACGAAAGAGGGGGGGGGGGGGTTAGTGTCAGATAAACCACCCTGATGTTTGGAAAGACCATAAAATAATTTGTTACTTAGGTCATGTAACATACCAAATAGTCGAGCTGTTAGCTGAATGTACGATCAGACCAAACCGGTTTCATAGACACAAGGACAAATGACGGGAGACAGAATGTATTGGACTTGTATGATTTGCGTCAGATATGGGTACATCAGGGGGGTGGGGGTAAGGTTAGGTTATTAACCCATTTCTGAGATATATTCTCCCCCCCCCTAATTTGCAAATATATAGCCCAAATTATACTATTGTATAAACTAAAGTATTATATTTACATCATGTTTTGGTGTATTTCATTATGATTAACGTAACTACACTTCTTGAGTGTGTTAGGTATAATACATAAGTACCAGTAATTTTCTTTCAAAAGGCCACAGACTAATAGAACCAATTTTCGTTGATTTTTAAGTTAATCCCCCCCCCCTAAAAAACGAACCAAGAGCCTGTGTATGTACCTGCAGTCCTTTGAGTCTGCAAGGCTATCAAAATATTCAACACCAGACTTTAGAATAACATCAAAAATTATTACCTCACCCTTTTGTATTATCGACACCGTTCTTTATAGGTAGGAATTTTTTCATACACTTCAGTTACAATTTTATCCTTATCTTTTGACATAGATTCTTGAATGACTTCCATTTAATTGTTTTAAAAAGCAGAATTGTGGCAAAGAGTCAAACTTTAGCGTAAAGAGCGAGGGATTGCGGAGGGGACAATCCATTTCATATACGGAGTAATTTCTGTTCGTTTTAAGTTTTAATGTCGCTCCTTACTTTCAGTTAAAAAAAACTAGTTTTTTTATGTAATTTCTGAACGTTTTTGAATTAATGCATGATTGATTTTGACTCTCCACACGTAAACTATTCAAATGAAATTTGCATATTAATTCCTTTTTTGGCTAAATGGCTTTCTCTTAGTTTTGATCATACGATTTTGAGAAATATGGGATGGGGAAGGAGGCCTAGTTGCCATGCAATTTTTCGGTTACATAAAAAGGCAACTATTAATTTTAATTTTAACGAATTTTTTTATTAGCAAAAAATATACGTAACTTTAGAATTAACTTACGTAACAAATTTTTATATTCTTTAATTTTTATTATGTATATGAGGGGGTTTGTACCCTTGTTAATACCTTCTTCTTTACACTAAGTCGTAAGTTTTGTTCCAATTCTTTAAGAATGACCCCTGAATCAGAAAGGCCCAGAATAAATAGTTGAAATTACTAAAAATACTTTAGCATAACGAGCAAGGTATTTATCTCCTCCTAAATACCTCGCTCTTTATGCTAAAGTATTTTTAGAACCCCTCATATGCGTAATAATCTCTGTTCGTTTTAAGTTTCAATGCTACTTCTTCCTTTCATTTGAAAAAACGTTTTCATGTTTATTTTTCATTGTTTTCTTATAGTAATGCTAGAGAATCCTGCGCCCTTTTCATTGAATTTTTCTTCCCCCATGACAGATTCCTCCAAAAGAAAGATCCTCTAACTTAGCCCCCTCTCCTCAGCCCCACCCCCAAACAAAATAAAATCCCCCTGAAAACGTCTGTACACTTCCCAATAACCGTTACTATATGTAAACACTGGTCAAAGTTTGTAACTTGCAGCCCCTCCCCCAGGGATTGTGGGGGAGTAAGTCATCCCCAAAGACATAGTTATTATGGTTTTCGACTATGCTGAACAAAATAGCTATCTCAAAATTTTGATCCGTTGACTTTGGGAAAAAAATGAGGGGTTCTAAAAATACTTTATCATAAAGAGCGAGGTATTTAGGAGGAGATAAATACCTTGCTCTTTATGCTAAAGTATTTTTAGTAATTTCAACTATTTATTCCACGAGCTTTCTGATTCAGGGGTCATTCTTAAAGAATTGGGACAAAACTTACGATTTAGTGTAAAGAGCGAGGTATTAACGAGGGTACAAACCCCCTCGTATACATAATAAAAATATAAGGTTATGAAAGTTTGTTTAAAATACAAAACTAAAAAGTTATAACTTTTGTTTAAAATACTAAAAATATTTTACTTTTTAAATAAAAAAACAAGTTTTTTTTTCAGAGTCAAACTTTAGCGTAAAGAGCAGGACGTTGAGGAGAAAGCAGCCTCTTTCATATACGAAGTAACGAACAGAGATTATTCCGCATATGAGGGGTTCTAAAAATACCTTAGCATAAAGAGCGAGGTATTTAGGAGGAGATAAATACCTCGCTCTTTATGCCAAAATATTTTTGGGCTAAAAATTTCAAAACAATGTAGCAAGTAGTCTAGAAAAACCTAAACCTAAGAAACTGAGGAGGATGCATTGATCAGAAACCAAAGTACACATAAGCCAGAAGTTACTGATCCCTTGCTAGTTTTGCGTTTCCTTTACAACCAAACCACCGCGTAATTGAACCCCCATGCAGCTAAACCACCTCACAACTGAGTCCCCGTGTAACTGAACCACTGTAAAATTGTATCACCGTACATTCAAACCCTCGTGTAACTGAGCAGTGTAACCCAGCAGTTGGTTGGTTTCCAATCACTCTTGACTTAAAAAAAAGATTTAGAACTCTCAACTTCTTATCGAATGAGCATCCTCAGACGTTTCTATGACCATAAGGCTGAGAGAATGGGAATGGGAATGAGGAAGGTGCAGTTCTATCTACTATACAAAATAAATTCTGCTCATTTTAGACTTGCTCTTTACTTTCACAATAACAGCATTAGACTAGAAATATTCCCAGAAATCAAGAGAGATTAAACATCGATTTCGCATTTTTTTTTGTGTTTTTTAAATTCTCCAAAAATCTGTCTTCTAAAAAAAAAATTAACTCTTAAAAAATCCCCTTTTTTCAGAGTTCCCACACCTAGTGACTATCCACAACTAGTTACTATCACTTTTACTTAACTTGATATAGTTTTTTCACTGTGTTTTTTAAATTTCTCCAAAAATCTGTCTTCTCAAAAAAAAAAAAAAAAAAAATCCACTCTCCAAAAATCCCCAGTTCCCACACCAATCCAAACCTAGTTACTATCACTTTTACTTAACTTGACATAGTTTTTTCACTACTTTCCAATGCTTTTATTTCAATTATTCACAACAAATCAAAAGCAGACATGGATCATTGAATTACTGACCTTTCGTCCTATACTAGCAAAATCATAGTGTTTATAAGAATATACCATTTCAACAAAATAAGGGTTTTATGATTGTTTTGTAGTTGGGAGGGAGGGCGATGCCTCAAAGGGTAAATTTAATACTGAAACATCCCAACTCTCAGTGAATCTTCAGGCAAATACAGTATTAATTCTAAGGGAGAGACGAGGATGGAGGTAAACATTTATATAATTCCCAGGGCCTTATCCAGGACTTTTGTTTGAGGAGTTATTTTTTTTTGTGTGTGTGGGGGGGGGGCAAAAACACTTAAAAATATCAAACTTTACATTGATGTTTCATCCCTCTTCTACGCTGTTATTATGAGAGCAAAGAGTAACACTAAACCCCAAAATGAGCAGAATTCATTCCGTGTACGAGTGGGACTGCCCCTTCCTGATCCCAACCTCCACCTCAGGGTCGTAGAAACCTTAGAAGGTGCGCATTCGATCAGAAATTTAGATTTCTAGTCCTTTTTTATAGGTCAAAAGTGACTGGATATCAACCAGCAGCGAGAGGGGTAGCGGTGAATATTTTCCATGAGGGTATTTTTAAGGGGGGGGGGGCCGGGGCATCTTCAGCCTTTTTATGAATAATATTGAAAAGGTTTTTTATCATGAGTTTAAAAAACAATTCCGATAAGGTTGAACGTGTAAAGATTCTAATTTGTCTTTCACCCAACGACATTGCCTCATATTTTTGGAGTGCTGAAAAACTGAATACAGCCGTTCAGTTACATGAGTTTCAATTACACGGTGGTTCAATTACCCGCACACCAGTTGTGGCTTTATGTATCTAAAACTTCTTTTTTGGGGGGAGGGGGAACATTATATACCCTTACTAGAGGTTATTTTCCATTGGTATTTCAACAAAATTTCAAAATCTCCAT
Source organism: Artemia franciscana (assembly GCF_032884065.1). NCBI lineage: Eukaryota > Metazoa > Arthropoda > Branchiopoda > Anostraca > Artemiidae > Artemia > Artemia franciscana. The sequence continues at coordinate 567,721 of NW_027062675.1, forward strand.
CAAAAACTAAAAATAGTCAAGGAATATCAAACAGAAAATATCAAAGTTTTCTGGCTTACAAAAAGGGTTTTAAAAGGAACTTGTGACATTTTTTTCTTGAGACGGTTTCGCTGAAAGCTTTTTTTTTAAGTTTCAATTACAAAGAACCAAGAATCTACTCTCTAGTTAGTTGTAGCTACAGCTGTAACTATGAAACGAAAAAAGAAATAGAAATGTTAAAGTGAAAAAGAAATTTTTTACAGAAAATACAAAAGTAGATGGCAAAATAAAAACATGTTTGGAACGGTTTAGGATCGAAAGTAAAATCTTGGCTACTGGTCTCCAACGCATCTTCAGCAACTGGTCTTCAGCGACCACTTGATTTAATCGCAAGGAAAGAGGAAGCATAATTTTTGCATTAAGTATCCAAACAATGACTTCACACACAAGAAGTTTTTTTTTTCAATAGAGATGGGGCAAAAGTTTTCAGTATGGGAGTTATCAAGCTTCGGTGGAGATTTTCAACTATGGTTGTTTCGGTATTATGCCTTTTTATTGATCGGCCGGCTAAAATTTTTGAGAAGTATCAAGCTCGTTTTCAAATTCCTGAAAATTTGTTCTTGTAATTAAATTTTAGTGTAAAGACCCCAAATATTTTTTAATGATAATATTTTTTTAATTTGGTTTATTTGTTCAAAACAGAGTTTTTAGTTCTCACTTACAGAAGGTACTGGAAAGACAACTATAGCTGTGGTTCAAGTTTCATAGTTAGTTCAGCACTTCTCAGGGCCATTCTGATTGTTTCATGTTTTCCTATAAAATTCCTTTAATTAGGTTTTTTCGTTGCTCCTTCATTATTTTTCTCCCCTCTCTCACTCTTTATTTCTTATTATGCCAACCTGCTATAGTAAAATCTTATTTTTGATTTGCAAAATTATTCAATACCTCTCTGGATTCACGTAAAACCCAACGGCATTAATTTTTTCTGAGAATTTCTTCAACATGGAATCAGATAGAAAAAAAGACATGGTTTGCCGAATACAAAGAGTTTTCAATTAAGACACAAGACCCACCAAAGCTATCTGAAAAACATTCAACTTACTATTTGATAGATGAAAGTGAGTTCATCTTGATTACAAATCACATCTTCACCTGGACCGTATATAGTCATGACCGGGCTTTCGAAGTGATTGGATTTGCATATAAATTTTCCATGTTCATGGATGGTTCTGTGATTCTCCTCTAAAACAGGTTGCAAAAAAAGTTTCATCACTGCAAGATAATGCTGATCCAACCAATAGTCTCGCACTTTATGCATCGGGGATAAATCTAAAAAAATGGAGACGGTTCTTGGAGAACAACACTGCTCTTTTAGAAATACATAAACTCAACTCGAAAGTGGTCAAAACTATTGGAAGTTCTTAGTATGTGACTAACTGTTTTAAAATTAGTCTAAAAGAAAGTCTTAAATATCTATAATCGTGTCTGAGTGACATTTCATACTGGATTTATTAGGATTTTCAGAAAATTATAGCCCAGGGGGTGGAAGGATGGAATTAGGTAGTATAAAGTTAGTCCTTCTCTTTGGGGGAGTTGGAGGGGATTTACCAGTTTGGGCACTTCCAGATAAGCTAGAACGATGGAAGTTGGCAGGCGTATCAGGGACCAGACTAGATCAAATTAGAATTAGTCTCATCCCCGATTTGATCGACTGGGGGGAAGCGAGCAAACAAGATAGCTGAGAAGAATTTTATTTGCCGATAAGACAAACGATTTTTCTTTCTAAGCATGGCTTGTGGTATAGAGGTATGATTCTCGGTTAGGGTGAGAGAGGTCTCAAGTTCGAATCCTATACCACCACAATTTAACCAGATTCAACTAGAAATGGTCACTTCCCCGATTTGACCATCTGGGGGGAGTGGAAGGACGGTTAATCGGGAAAAATTAGAAAAGATGAAGCATTTTTAACTTACGAACGGGCTTTCGGATCTTAATGAATATTGATATTTAGAAGGACCTCGTGTCTCAGAGCTCTGATAGTAAATCCTGATCGGATCCGATGTCATTGGGGGGAGTTGGATAGGAAAACCGGAAATCTTGGAAAACGCTTAGAATGGAGATATCGTAATGAAACTTAGTGGGAAGAAGCTCTTGACTCTTTCGACATCGTTACAAGTGCCATATGAGCTCTTGGCTCTTGTTTTTACTTGTTTTGGTAATTTTATAAATAAATTAGAAATAACATATATATGGTATGTGGCTGAAAACGGCTATTTAAATATGTAAGGCTGCTAAGGTAACATTTCTTAGGTTTAAATGTTGCAAAAAATGCTAATTTAATTTTAATCACAAATAATAGTAAATTTTCAGTTATATAAGTATTTTTTTTTTTACAAAATGGATGCCCGAAATCAGGCACTGTAAAATTACTGATGTATTACCACATAAGATTACCAAAGGGATAAGCTAGACAGTTAATTAAATTGATGAAACACTAGATGTAGGAGTATCCCCTTTATAAGGCAAAGGAAAATCAGAATCATTAAACAATTTCATTAAAAGCTGTACGTAATACTTAAAAAGAAAAGCTCAACTGGTCTTATAGCTACAGGGCAATTCTAAAACATAAATTTTACCCTGTATTATCTAAGGAGTAACCTATTTGATCAGTTTTACCTTATTTTGCCAAAATTATGTTATTTTACCAATTTTACATACCGAGTTTTTATTTTACGGCAATTTTACAATAGGGTTCTGTTCTATTCTCATTTAATGCATTTTGATGGACTTTGTCCTAACGAGCCCAGAAATTGATAATGAGAGCACACGGAATGAAATGAGAAGTAAAATTCTCTTAGACTTGGATTATACGTATGATCCTAGATGTATATGTTAGTAAAATAAACGAATCTTTAGAAGTTAATAGTGAGGGTTTCCAGATTTTACGAGACCCTAGCTGCTACTCCTTTCTTCCTTGAATGATTTAAGGTGACAAAGAAGTTTAACAGCGATCCCCTTCAAGACTTAGGTGCAATTGATTTTCTTCAAAACGCAGGTGTTAATTACGTATTAGGAAATGCTTTCTGAAAGATGCAGGTGGTAATTACGTAATATGGAGGGCCTTCTTCTTTAGTTACTTAAAACCTAAGGATATAGGGGAACAACTTCAGGACCCCGCCAAATTATGCTTTATTTCGTTGTTACAAAATATAATTTGTTTTCTTGGCTTGTTACATAGTAGGCGTGTTTGCTTATGTTGTGGGAGACGTAATCTTGAGTGACTTTTATGATCGTACAATTTGTGTCAGCATTATTTCTGCATCGGAAGAGTGAAAAAAGAAGTGAAGATGAAATATTCCAAAAAGATGTGTGTTCATGACAGCGTTGTAGTAGAATTGAATGCCGAGAAATGTTTGAATTATGAAACAAGTGGCTGGATCTGAATGCGTGCGTTCCCATGACAATAAGGAGTTCAATTTCTTTGTAGTACCGAGAAAATACAATTGCTATAGAGGCGACTATGCAAGAATAGCATTTCCAGAGAAGTAAGTGTTGGGAGAGAACGTAAACATAAAAACTTTAGTTGATGACGAAAGTTACCTACTTGCTGCTTGTAACACACTACCGTCGATACATCTTATTACCATTCCCCTACTATTACCATTCAGCGAAACGTAAAAAGAAGAAAAACATACTGATCTAGGATTAACATGCAAAATACCTTGTTTAGGTACCGAAACTGTTACCTATGTCAAAATAATGTGGTAATAGATGGATAAATTAAAGATGAATTAATAAAAAAATAAACCTCAGGAAAACGTTACTAGCGTCAATGAGAGTTTAACCGCGGATACATTCATTGAATCCATCTATAAGAAAGGAGTGAGTTCGTTACTAGTGAGAAGGAATCATTGTTAGTCTATAATCGGTAGTGAGAGTATCAGGATTAGAAATGGCTAGATCTGAGAAAAGAAAATTCATACGGAATCAAGTAACTTTGGAAAAAGGTTTGTGGCAGTGAGAGTATTGAGAAAAGAAAAATCATACAGAATCAAGTGACTGGAAAAGCGTTTAATTCTAGATGGTGAGTTTCTAGAGTTATCTCTTCAAACAAAAATATTTTCTCTGCGAATGCTTTAACGATATAATAAAAAATGATTCTCTGTCTTGGAGTATTGTATGACAGTTACATTGTGGTCCAGATGTATTCATTCAATTTATTGATATAACAATTGAAACAAAACAAAATGAGTTTGTGGATTTACTTTTGAGCACTACCTAACATTCCTTTAAAACGGCCAGAGCAACAAGAAATAAGTGAAAAAATCTTGTCTAAACAGGTTTTGTGACGTCACTCGATTACTCCTCCTCCTAGAAGACATTCTTTTTATTGATAGTTCATTGTAAAAATCTTTTACATATGCCCATTATGTTTGTCTACATTGGGCAGCTAGTCATCACATGAGAATTGTATAATTATTGATGACTATAACGAAAAGATTAGATTATAAAATCCATGTAAATTGCATAGAGAATACAGTGTGCAGATAAAAGACAGTAATTCCTGCCTTGAAGATATTTGTGACTATCAAACTGGAAGTTTTCTATGCTCAAATTGTCACCATGATGAAGTTGATCAATGGGAAAACATTTACCCTGGTATGATTGCAAAAACCCTAAACACGACTTCAGTTTATTTCTAAGAGACTGGCATCGTTACGATTTTAATTTGTTTTGGGAGGAAGAACCGGATCTACGCTTTAATCGCTGGAATAATAAGAGTCTGGTTTTTATGACATCATTGTCAAGATATCGAATACTATGATTTCAAACCTACAGATTTTTGTTTGGCTGTTACAGAAACTGATTCTTCATATGAGAATTTCGTATGTGCCATTGCTTCACACAAGCAAATTGAAACAAGTGAATTTGATTATATGAATCAAAATGGTATTACTGACTCTACAAAGAGATGAAATAAAAACGAAGTTCATTAAACTTTAGAAGATGTAACCCTGACTTTGCAATCCAAGATGTATACAAGTTTAATCCTGACAAGCTACCGCTAGTTATCGCTACCGATGGTTATTTATACGTGTAAGATGAAATCTTAAGGACACAGGCTTTTGTGCATGCATCTTTTATTAATCAACAAACTCAAAAACATTTTAAAAGCATTTCACTCTTAGGAATATGATTCTTAAATTATATAGGTAGGAAATAGTATTTTCAACTGGGAAACAGTTCAATCGAGGATCATCTAAATTATTGCTTTTCACTGTACGTATATCAGCGACATCAAAAAATAAAATATAATAGTACATGAAAACCCCATCTTTTGGTTGATAAGCCTTGTGATCGCTTTCGATTTTGAATAAAGGATTTTCCCCTTTGCTCAGAAAAGTTTTTAATGTGAGGCGTGTAGAATGTATACGGTAGACCAAATAGATCGAAAAATTCAATATTCTTCGCTGTTTAAAATATGCATAGCGACTGTTGCGTCTTTACAGTTGATGGACTACTATTAACAATGATAAGGGTATTGATTACAATTTGAATATGCTCGAGAAAATCCGACGGTATTCAATAGGATTTGTGTTTGGTCATGTAAGGTGCTAAATTGAATACAATGATTATTTGATTTATGTTTATGGTACCAAATCTAACAGAACACTGGCATCAGGGATAATTTCCGCGAGAGTTCCAAATTGATTTAGCGAAATTAAAATGTTATACTCTCCTCCAAGGGTTCGAAAAAGGTACACCCTAAACGTACTGTATTCGTTTGGACAATATTCATATCTTGAGTACCAGAAAAATTTAACACAATGATACCATGAGTTTCTGCAATCATTTCTTTGGCTATTAAATAAAAAAAAACAAGTTATTTCAACTGAAAGTAAAGAGCAACATAAAAATTTAAAACGAACAGAAATTACTTCGTATATGAAAGGGGCTGCTTCCTCATCAACACCCCGCTCTTTACACTAAAGTTTGACTCTTTCTCTCAACTCTTCTTTTTAAAACAGTAAAAAACTAATTTCTTAATTTAATTTCTGAACGTTTTTGAATCAATGCATCGTTTAATTTTGGCTCTCCGCAGAGGAATAATTAAAACGAAATTTGCAAATATTTTTTTTGGCTAAATGGCTTTCTCATAATTTTGATCGAATGATATTGAGAAAAAAAAGAGCGGGGGAGGAAGCCTAGCTACCCTCCAATTTTTTGTTTAATTAAAAAGGAAACAAGAACTTTTAATTTTTTACAAATCTTTTTATTAGTGAAAGATATACGTAACTTTTTATTCTCATGTTTTTATTACATATATGAGAGGGTTCGCCCCCTCGTTAGTACCTTTCTCTTTACACTAAATCTTAATTTTTGTCCCAATTCATTAAGAATGACCCCTGAATCATAAAAGCCGTAGAATAAATAGTTGACATTTCTAAAAATACTTTAGCGTAAAGAGCGAGGTATTAGGAGAGGGTGAGCCCCTCATATGGGTAATAATTTCTTTGCTCCTTACTTCCAGCTGAAAAAAAACTTTCATATTTATTTTTTCATTGTTTTTTTTTAAATAATGCTAGTAAATCCTGCGCTCCCTTCATGAAAATTTTCTTCCCCCATGGCAAATTCCTCAATGGAAAGTTCCCCCAGCATATCCCCCTCTTCTCAACCCCTCCCCCGACCAAAAAATCCTCCTGAAAACGCTTGTACACTTCCCAATAACCATTACTATATGTAAGCACTGGTCAAAGTTTGTAACTTGTAGCCCCTCCCACGGGGACTGTGGGGGAGTAAGTCGTCCCCAAAGACATACTTATAAGGTTTTTTGACTACGTTGAATAGAATGGCTATCTCAGAATTTTGATCCGTTGACTTTGGGAAAATAATTAGTGTGGGAGGGGGCCTAGGTGTCCTCCAATTTTTTTGGTCACTTAAAAAGGGCACTAGAACTTTTCATTTCCATTAGAATGAGCCCTCTCGCTACATTCTAGGACAACTGGGTCGATATTATCACCCCTGGAAAAAAACAAACAAAAAACAAACAAACAAATAAACACGCATCCGTGATCTGCCTTCTGACAAAAAATACAAAATTCCACATTTTTGAGAATAGGAGCTTGAAACTTCTACAGTAGGGTTCTCTGATACGGTGAATCTGATTGTGTAATTTTCGTTAACATTCTATGACTTTTAGGGGATGTTTCAGCCTATTTTCTAAAATAGCGCAAATTTTCTCAGGCTCGTAACTTTTGAAGAGTAAGACTAAACTTGATTAAAGTTATATATTTAAAATCAGCATTAAAATACGATTCTTTTGATGTAGCTATTGGTATCAAAATTCCATTTTTTTTTAGTTCTGGTTACTATTGAGCCGGGTCGCTCCTTACTACACAGTTCGTTACCACGAACTGTTTGATACCATTTTCAAACAACTGTGTATCTTGATCTAGGGATCGCATTGTAAATTCATGCAGTGTCTTGTAGGATTTATCAAAGAATAAATTGTAGAGTGGAATTTCATTCACTTTACATACAAGATATGGAAGTCCAAACATTTCACATTTATATGGGGTATTTGTCCCTGATCCTAAGGCATTAGCACTTTCTACAAAAGCCAAATCAAGTTTGAAGGAATTTTTCCCAGCCGAGCCTAAATCTTTAGTTGTCAGACCTCTAAGTATATTGCTAGTGTCAGTGTTCCTTTTATATTCATATCCAATAACAGAACATCTTAATATTTTGTAGAACATTGGAGTCATCAACATGAATTGTATATAACTTGCATAATTTGAAAAATTGTTGCTTGTGCTCACCAGCGTTGCATTTATGTTGATACTGATTGGCATAAACAAATTGTGTAGTACACAATTTCCATAGGATAACCCCTTGGCTGCACTTGGTTTTCCATTGTTAGATTTTTTGACAATCTTGTCTGATCTGAAATGCGAAGTCAAATCTATGAAATAACCTTCACTTGAATAAATTTGAAAATGCACGTTTTCAGAGAGCAGTTATTGCGGATAAAATTGTTCATAGGAACTATGTTTTTCGCTCATGTCAATATTTTCCGCATTGAAAAGATTTTGATATGAGGTGACTGAAGGATGCGATTTTTTATGTAGTAGATATGTTACCTCTAGAAAAAAAAAACTTTTTCGATCTAACAATTTTTACTCTTGGTTTCTTTTTCTTCTTTGGCAAGAGCAATGTTTTACGCTTCTGACCTGAATTCAGAATGATGAGGTGTTCCTCGTTCTTTTTGAACTTCTTTTGCTTTTTGTAATTTTATTCGCTAACCGAGGGATCGCGCGCCGGACCTGATATTTTGTGAAACACTTTCTTTTAAATCCTTCCAAGAACCCCAATCATGCAGTGTACTTTTAACCTACTTAGATCCTAAAAATATTCGTGGGATGTTTTGGGACCACTCCGCTTGCTAGCTCTTGCGTAAGGGTTCAGTACATTCCTCTATTATGTGCGATACGTGATAACTGGCCAATTTTGACATTGTTGAAGTGGAAGTTCTCCATCAATCGTTTTCGTGGTCAACCTCGTAGACGAAGGCCATAGAGGGATCCTTCAAGGGTGATTTTCGGGAGACGGCGCGGCTCGTAGAGGACGCAAAATTTGTGGCAGCCGATGCGATATATTTCTTAGCCAGGAGTAGTTCGGAGCAAAACAACTTAGCAAACCAAATGCTGAGACCGTAGCCGGACATTGACGAAAAACCCCTGTAACAGTCCTTTGCATGACCCAATTGTCGTTGTCTAGGAGTAGCAACATAGCAATCAATATCAGAACAAACAAATGTTTTTCGCTTCGAAAAAATGAGTGAGCCATTTCACTGAATGGATCGAAAATGACATGTAATTACAGCCAAATATTTTTTTATTGCTCGAAGATCGGCCAATTCACTTCTTAATCTTAACTGATAGAGTTCCAAATGCGACGTGTTGACTGGAATATATTGAAGTTGCTTTATATTTTTGTGGTGAATGCGTTCATGAGTGGTTTTTCGTTCATGCAGGAGGAGGACACTGGTAAAAATATAACATTGTCTGATGACAAGCCGGATGGATAGTCTGCGAAAATAAGACGATCCATCCTACTGAATGTTCCAGGGCTTTTACCCTCGATTATATTCGGTTTAAAACTGAGAAATCTTTCGGATTATCCTTGAGATGAATAATTTTGTTCTCGATGGGATAACTAATGTAGATCTTGCCCTGTTCTATTAAATAGTTAAAGTGGAATGCATAATTTTTACGAGCAGAAAGTTTTCTATTGATAGTACAACACAAACCAGTCATGCTACCATATCCATTGTATTTAAGGGTGAGATGGGAGTATACATCAAAGTTACATGAATTTATCCATTCTTCTTCCTCAGGATATACTGACCAATCTTTTGGTCTAACTCTTATGTCTTGTATATGATCTTTCCTCGATTATTTTAAAGAATACAATCAACAAGAGCAACTTCATGCATCCCCTCAAATTGATGGCGGTGGATAGGTTTGTCCAAATTCGCTTTTTTATTCAAATCATCATAGAGAAGGTCAGATATATTGGACATGAACGTCATAAAAGTCATTAAGCATTGCGAACGTCTTCAGCGGTAATGAAAGAATTAAAATCAGAGTTATATCTTAGCCAGCAAACAAGCAACTATCTCTTGCCCTTACGAGTTTTTAATATCTTTTCTGTCTGATGCATTCCAGTGGTTTTAACAAGCGGTCAATAGCTATTTGCTAAGGTAAGCAAACAAGCTCTTAGTCGCTAGTTAATCGTGCAAAGGGGGCGCTTATAACACCTACATTGTGTGCTGAATTCCAAATATGAAAAGGAAACGACATTTCAACGTAAAAGGGTATTACTATCCCTGAAATTAGCACATGAAGATTAAAATTGAATTTTAGCGAGTGATGAAAATGTAACTTATCGATGCGTTAACTGAAAAGGGTAGATTATATACATTCCTTGTAGTGAATAAAAATAGGTAGAACAAGGAAAATTTGACTATACTAATGCATTATTATGTGACGGCCCCTCCTCATTCAATAAGACCACATGTAACCCTAGACTAAAGAATAAAGGTTTATTGATTGTTTGACCTATTATACATCATAAAACAGTTGCTTCTTATAAAAAGAGTACCCCAACTCTCCAAAAATTCTAGTCTAGCAAAAGGAACGTTTCAGAGACGGGTCTACAGACTTATCCTAAGCTATTTTAAAGCAGTTGGCAGGCCTATTTTATCACCCAGTGAAGAAATAAGTGTGAGTCTGCGTTGGGATCCAAATAAAACCCATGTATTCTCAATTGATTCCTTTATTGTGACCTGGATTTCAAAGTCTCGCTCTAGAATTTTTACCCTCATAAGAATTCTCTAACATCGGAACAATAGCAATTTTTTAAAACCTTTTTTTTTTCCTTCTATAATTTTAATGTTTAATCTTTCAAAGAATACTTCTACGGTTAAAAATTTACATTTAAAGCTGATACATTTTTATGGTGACCGGAGAAGGTTTCTGACCATGATTCAGAAGGAGGGAAAGCTAGCAGGCACCAGGGCTATGAGGGCAAAGGGAGATGATTTATTTGAGTTAAAAGTAATGGGAAACTGTGATTTTTAGCCCATTTACTTCATAAAAAACTAACATTTTATTTGTATTTAAGAATATTTCGGAACAATACCCTCAAACCACAAAAACGGCAAGGGCAAGCAAAGATGTGGTTGCTACTGCGGTCACTTAAAGACCAACGGTCATCATGTACGATATATGTTTGGAAAAAAGGAAGCATCAATGGTCACAACCAACCCCCTCTGTATGCATTTTTTATCAACTTTAATTTCAAGAACGCAAAGAGGGTAACTTACCACGATGTATAGGGTAATTTCTGGCTCTCAACTTCTTGACTCGTAATAAGGGGGGTATGGATATGAAGTCACTTTGGGGGCCCTATGTATGGAATAATTCCTGGCTCTTAAATTCTTAACTGTTAGTGGGGGGTCTATGGATGCGATGAGCAACTTGCCCACTCAAACATATTCAAACAAACTATTCTCTTTCAGCCTAGTATAAATTCTTTTTCAGGATGAAATTAAAAGTGTTTCAATGGGCTTATATGCTCTTATTTTTCTAGGTTCAGGCGTAATAGCGTTGTTCATCAGCCAATAGTAAAAAAGGTGGGATTCTTTTTCCGCAAGGCTCGATTGAAACTGTCGACTTGTTAATAAGACATTTGAGCTATGAGGAAGAAAACCATCAACAAAAGGTGGCTGAATTTAAAATACCGGTAATTGAAAATTAGATATACAGGTTTCAAGCTCTCTTTTCCAAAAGCTTGTAAAATCGCTTCCGATGGGTTGCAAGTTCTGTATGTTTATGATTTGGAGGGAAATCAACTTTTAGTCTCCGAGATATTAAACAGATGAAATTTTTTTTGGAGGGAAGGGGTGCTGGATGTGGGATTTTATTTCAGACAGGGAACACCTTTTTTAAAAGGCTGATAACATAAAAAAAAATAATGAAAAAATCACAAGTATACGAAAATTTCTGAGGGGAGGGGTATGAAACTGTGCCACCCACACGTGTGCATGTCTGAAAAGACCTAAATCAACTGAACTTCAAGGTAAGTAAAAATAAGTGTCACATTTTACCTCTGATGATCTTTACCTTGTACCACATAAGCTGTATAAGGTCGCCCTTCTAATTTGGTAATAATTACCTGTATTTCCCTTATGCGTGTATGTTTCGCAAATGATTGGTTTATCAACAACTGTTTTTTTTTCTATGGTTCTTTTAATTTTTTATGGCACTTGGTATTAAGCAACGGTCAATTCGGAAAGAATAGAAAAAATGAGGTATTTTTAAATTACGAACGGGTGATCGGATCTGAATAAAATTTGATATTTAGAAGGATATCGTGTCTCAGAGCTATTATATTAGATCCCGACCGGATCCGGTGACACTGGGGGGGGGGGTTGGAGGGGGAAACCTAAAATCTTGGGAAACACTTAGAATGGGGGGATTGGGATGAAACTTGGCGGTAAAATTAAGCATTAGTCCTAGATACGTGATTAATAGAACCAGAACGGACCCGCTCTCTTTGGGGGAGTTGGGGGGGAGGGTTATATCTAAAAAATTAAAAAAATGAGGTATTTTTAACTTACGAAGGAGTGATAGGATCTTAATGAAATTTCATATTTAGAAGGACCTCATAACTCAGATCTCTTATTTTAAATCCCGACTGGATACAGTGTCATTGGGGGGAGTGGGGGGGGAATTTTGGATAAGGCTTAGAGTGGAGGGATCAGGATGAAACATGGTGGTAAAAATAAGCACAAATCCTAAATACGTGTTTGACATAACTGGAACAGATCATCTCTCATTGGGGGAGTTGGGGGGAGGGTTAATTCTGAAACGTTAGAAAAAATTAGGTATTTTTAACTTACAAAGGAGTGATCAGATCTGAATGAAATTTCATATTTAGAAAGACGTCATAACTCAGATCTCTTATTTTAATTCTCGACTGGATTTAGTGTCATTGGGGGAGAGAGAACAGGAAATCTTGGAAAACGCTTAGAGTGCAGAGATCAGGATGAAACTTAGTGGGAAGAATAAGCATGAGTCCAAGATAGTTGACTAACACAACCGAACCTGATCCACTCTCTCTGGGGGAGTTAGGAGGGTGGGGGTAATTGAGAAAAATTAGAAAACATAGGGCGTTTGTAACTTCGAACGGTTGATCAGAGATTAATGAAATTTGAAATTTAGAAGGATCTTGTGCTTCAGAGCTCTTATTTCAAATCACCACCAGATCCGATGACATTGGGAAGAGTTTTAGAGGGCAACTGGAAATCTTGGAAAACGTGAAAGTTGAGGTTTCTTCATCTTACGAATGGGTGATCGGATCTTGAAGAAACTTGATATATAGAAAGATCTTATGTCTCATATGGTTCATTTTCATTTTGAATCGGATCCAGGGACATAGGGAGTTTGAGGGGGGAAACAGAAATCTTGGCAACGGGAAATCTTGGAAAACACTTGGAGTGGAGTGATGGGGATGAAACTTGATGGGAAGAATAAGCACAAGATACATGATTGAAATAATTGGAATGGATCCACTCTCTTTAGGGGAGTTAGGGGGGGGGGGTGTTAATTCAGAAAAATTAGAAAAAATGAGGTATTTTTAACTTACGAGTGGGTGATCGAAACTTAATGAATTTTGATATTTAGAAGGACCTTGTGTGTCAGAGCTCTTATTTTAAATCCCGACTGGCATTATGTATAAGGACCGGCATTAGATATTAGGTATAGGTATAAGGACGACTCATACTGGACAAAAGTGATATGAGATGGAGGCTGGAATTAGCGTAGCAAAGGACATGATTATTTGGCCAAAGGATGTGTTGCAGTTATCATAGATGCATTTTCAAAAAAACTGTTATATGTTGGCATAAAAAATAAATACTGTTATATATGTTTTTCTTCTGCGAACACCAAAGTAATACCCAAAGATCATTTCTGCTTTCTGAATTACAACGGAAATTATGGACACAGATATTCTAGTTGAAGGCTTTCGTTCCAGTGAGGAGATGCATGGATTACAGTTTTTAGTTTTTATCGGTGACGGTGATTCTAGTGTTTTTATAAGCTAAAACAAAGTGTTTCCTATGGTTCCAACATACGGAAACATGAATGTGCAAATCACGTAAAAAAAAAGTTATATAACCCATCTATATAATTTGTGTAAAAATAAAAAAGGTTTTTACACAGATTTCTTCCCAGAGGAATTATCCAGCAACTGACAAAAAATTTAAGGGGTGCGATAAAAATAAATTCTGAAAATAATGGAACATAGGAAGCTGGCACGTCTGCAGGGAGGGGGTCGTCGGGACCCCCCCCCCCCAAAAAAAAAAAAATTTGACATGTTTAATTTCCCCATGGTTTCTTGGGATTTCTGGCAAAAGTAGGACATTTATTTAGAATCTAGATACATGTGTGAAGCCCTTTTTTTTAGTTTTACAGCATGAAATTATCCGGTCAAATCACTGCCCAATTATTAACCCATTTTTTGTCTAAATTTTTACCCTCTTTGAAGTAATTAGCGATTGTACTGTTATTTTTTTTTTTTTTTGAAAAGAGTTTGCTTTCCACAGCAAAATAGAACTATTCTTGATATTAGGGCGTTTATCCCCCCTTTTCAGGATAAAGTACAGCTTCTAATGGATCAATTTTGGAAACTATCATTTTTCATTAAAATCGGCGCTTTCGCAATAGAAGAACTACCCACCACAGCATCCATATTGCACTGTTAACCCTAAAATCTCCCTTTCAGTGGGATATAAAAGATTAATCACTAGTTCTAAATCGCTATGAACATAAGCTGAGCCTAAAACGTACTCTTGAGGCTTCAGTCTTCTTCCCCCCATAGGCTACAATACTAAAGATTAAAGTTAATCTGTATTTTCCTATATACGTGCTTTTTGCATTTATTTAGTTACAAAATAAAAAAAGTGCTACTTTATTTCTGCTGTTTCGAAGGTTTTGCCCCCCCCCCGAAAAAATTCCTGCGTACGTGCCAGAGTGGAAGAATTGGAAAACTAGTTAAAAGAGGTCTGTACCATGTTTTCAGAAACCACACAAATGGTATTCTGGCTGTCCTAAGATTGCTGAATTGACCGTGAACGGTAAAATAGAAGGTCGGTGGAATACTTCTTCCCTGCACGTGTTTGAAGATGTTATGAGAGGAGCCGGTATTGTGTGTCAAAAAGCAGAGCAGCTTTGAAATGACGCAACTACAAACTTAGCTGAAAGCTAATGTCAGTTGTTGCAAAGTCAGTTGTTGCAAAATTCATCGAAGGATAGCAAACGAGATTCATACCATGCAAGAGTTAATGGAGTAAGTCTTGCAAATAATTCAGGTCCAAAATGGCATCAATTAGCTTGGAAAAATATTTTGGGCTTAGTCCTTCTAGCGTAACATAAAAATATTGCAAATAAACGGCTAAACTTCGTGTAAAATCTAAACGTAATTTGACCAGTTATTATAGAGCTCTTGGAGGAAAACACGTTGCTCAGTTAAACAAGAGCTAAGAGCTCATATGGCACTTGTGACGAGGCGAGAAGAGCTAAGAGCCAAGAGATCATTAGGTATGAGCTCTAACAAAATTCTACGAATCAATAGATTGATTTAAAAAGGAAATAAGAAGCTTAATGCCGGTCAAGATTTAAAATAAGAGCTCTGAGTCACGACGTCCTTCTAAATATCAAAATTCATTAAGATCCGATCACCCACTCGTAAGTTATAAATACCTATATTTTTCTAATTTTTCCTCTCCCTTTTGCCCCCCAGATGGTCGAATCTGGGAAAACGACTTTATCAAGTCAAATTGTGCAGCACCCTGACACGCCTACCAATTTTCATCGCCCTAGCACGTCCAGAAGCACCGAACTCGCCAAATCACTTAACCCCTCCCCCCAACTCCCCCAAAGAGAGCGAATCCAGCACGATTCTGTCAATCACGTATCAAGGACATTTGTTTATTCTATCCACCAAGCTTCATCCCGATTCCTTCACTCCAAGTGTTTTTCCAAGATTTCCCCCTCCAACTCCCCCCAATGTCAAAAGATCTGGTCGGGATTTGAAATAAGAGCTCTGAGACATGAATTCCTTTTAAAAATCAAATTTCATTACGATCCGATCATCTATTCGCAAGATACAAATACCCCAATTTTCATGTTTTCCAAGAATTCCGGTTTCCCCCTCTAACTCCACCGAATGTCACAGGATCTGGTCGGAATTTGAAATTAGAACTTTAAAGCACAAGATCCTTCTAAATATCAAATTTCATTAAGATCTGTTCACCGTTTCGTAAGTTACAAATACCTCAATTTTCAAAATTACCCCCCCCCCCCAATTCCACCAAAGAGAGCAGATCCGGTCCAGTTATGTCAATCACGTATCTTAGACAGGTTTCTATTCTTCCCATCCAGTTTCATCCTGATCTCACCGCTTTAAGTATTTTCTAAGATTTCCAGCCCCCCCCCAACTGCCCCCCCCCAAATTACGCTTGATCCGGTTGAGATTTAAGTAAGATATCTGAGTTACGAGGTCCTTCTAAATATGAAGTTTCATGAAGATCCGATCACTCCTTCGTAAGTTAAAAATACGTCATTTTTTCTTATTTTTCAGAATTACTCCCCCCCCCCCCCCAATTGAGAGGATCCGTTCAAATTATGTAAATCACGTATGCAAGACTTCTGCTTATTTTTCCAACCAAGTTTCATCCCAGTCCCTCCAATCTAAGCGTTTTCCATCATTTTAGGTTTCCCCACCCCAAACTTCCCCCAATGTCACCAGATCCGGTCAGGATTTAAAATAAGAGCTTTGAGACACGATATCCTTCTAAATATCAAATTTCATGGAGATCCAATCACCCGTTCATAAGTTAAAAATACCTCATTTTTTCTAATTTTTCAGAATTATCCCCCCCCCCAACTACCCCAAAGACAGCGGATCCGTTCTGGTTATGTCGATCATGTATCTAGGACTCGTGTTTTTTTCCCACCAAGTTTCGTCCCGATCCCTCCACTCTAAGTGTTTTCCAAGTTTTAGGTTTCCCCCTCCCAACTCCCCACCCCCATCACCAGATCCGGTCGGGTTTAAAATAGGAGCTCTGTGCCACGATATCCTTCTAAATATGAAATTTCATTGAGATCCGATCACCCGTTCGTAAGTTAAAAATGCCTCATTTTTTTAATTTTTCAGAAATACCCCCCCCCCCCCTCAACTACCCCAAAGAGAGCGGATCCGTTCCGTTTATGTCAATCATCTATCTGGGACTTGTGTTTATTTTTCCCACCATGTTTCATCCCGATCCCTCCACTCTAAGTGTTTTCCAAGTTTTAGGTTTCCCCCTCCCAACTCATCGCCCCCGTCACCAGATCCCGTCGGGATTTAAAATAAGAGCTCTAAGACACGATATCCTTCTAAACATCAAATTTCATTGAGATCCGATCACCCGTTCGGAAGTTGAAAATACCTCATTTTTTCTAATTTTTAAGAATTACTCCCCCCCCCCCAACTAACCCAAAAAGAGCGAATCAGTTCCAATTATGTCAATCATGTATCTTGGACTTGCGCTTATTTTTCCCATCAAGTTTCATCCCGATCCCACCACTCTAAGTGTTTTCCAAGATTTTAGGTTCCCCCCCCCCATCCAACTCCCCCCAATGCCATCAGATCCGGTCGGGATTTAAAATAAGAGCTCTGAGAAACAATATCATTCCAAACATCAAATTTCATTAAGATCCAATCACCCGCTCATAAGTTAAAAATACTTCATTTTTTCTATTTTTTCCGAATTAACCGGCCCCCCACCCCCCCCCCCCAGATGGTCAAATCGGGAAAACGACTGTTTCTAATTTAATCTGTTCCGGTCCCTGATACGCTTGCCAAATTTCATCGTCCTAGCTTACCTGGAAGTGCCTAAAGTAGCAAAACCGGGACTTTAGGTTTCCCCCGTCCAACTCCCCCCAATGTCATCAGATCCGGTTGGGATTTAAAATAAGAGCTCTGAGACACAATATCATTCCAAACATCAAATTTCATTACGATTCAATCACCCGCTCATAAGTTAAAAATACTTCTTTTTTTCTATTTTTTTGCGAATTAACCGGCCCCCCACTCCCCCCCAGATGGTAAAATCGGGAAAAAGATTATTTCTAATTTAATCTGGTCCAGTCCATGATAAGCTTGCCAAATTTCATCGTCCTAGCTTACCTGGAAGTGCCAAAAGTAGCAAAACCGGGACCGACAGACAGACACACCGACAGAATTGGCGATTGCTATATGTCACTTGGTTAATACCAAGGGCCATAAAAACGATTTTTTTTTAAACCACTAGTAAGGAGCGACATTAAAACTTAAAACGAAAAAAAATTATTCCGTATATGAAAGGGTTTGTCCTCTCCTGAACGCCTGGCTCTCAACACTTTTTTATCAAGTTTTTAATTGTTTTAAAAAGTAGAGCAGTGAGAAAAACTCAAACTTTAGCGTAACGAGCGAGGTGTTGAGGAGAGTAAAAAACTTGTTTGTATTAAATAAAAAAAACTATTTCTTTTTAACGAAAGTAAGGAGCAACAGTAAAACTTAAAACGAACAGAAATTACTCCGTATATGAAAGGGGCTTTTCCTTCTCAACGCCCCGCTCTTTACGCTAAAGTTTGACTCTTTCTCTTAACTTTAATTTTTAAAACAGTAAGAAACTTTAGCGTAAAGAGCGGGGCGTTGAGGAGGAAAAGCCCCTTTCATATACGGAGTAATTTCTGTTCGTTTTAAGTTTTAAATGTCGCTCCTTACTTTCAGTAAAAATAATTGTTTTTTTTTATTTAACTTCTGAACGTTTTTGAATTAATACATGTTTTGAGTCTGATTCTCTGCACCTAAATCATAAAAACCAAATTTGCATATTAATTTTTTTTGGCTAAATGGCCTTCTCATAGTTTTAATTCGAATATTTTGAAAAAAAGGAGCAGAGGAGGAGCCCTAGTTGCCCTCCAATTTTTGATTACTTAAAAAGGCAACTAGAACTTTTAATTTTTTTACGAACGTTTTCATTAGTAAAAAATATACGTAGCTTACGAATTAACTTACGTAACGAACTTCTATATTTGTATGTTTTTATTACGTACATGAGGAGGTTTAGCCCCTCGTCAATACCTCGCTCTTTACACTAAAGCTTAAATTTTCTCCCAGTTCCTTAAGAATAACCCCAGAATCACAAAGGCCGTAGAATAAATAGTTAAAATTACTAAAAATACTTTAGCGTAAAGAGCGAGGTATTACGAGGAGGTGAACCCCTCATATGCGTGATAATTTCTGTTCGTTTTAAGTTTTAACGCTGCTCCTTACTTTCAGTTGAAAAAACTTTTCTTTGTTTTTTCAAATATTACTAGAAAATCCTCCGCCCCCTTCATTGAAATTCCCTTTCCCCATGACAAGTTCCTCCATGGAAAGATCATCCCAAATGACCTCCCCCCTAGACTTCTTCCCCTCCCAAAAATATCCCCCTGAAAACGTCTGTACACTTCCCAATAACCATTACTATATGTGTAAACACTGGTCAAAGTTTGTAACTTGCAGCCTCTCCCACGGGGACTGTGGGGGAGTAATTCGTCCCCCATAGTTATTAGGTTTTCCGACTATGGTGAATAAAATGGCTATCTCAGAATTTTGATCCGGTGACTTTGGGGGAAAAATGAGCGTGGGAGGGGGCCTAGGTGCCCATCAATTTTTTGGTCACTTAAAAAGGGAACTAGAACTTTTAATTTCCATAAGTATGAGTCCTCTTGCGAAATTCTAGGACCATTGAGTCGATACGATCTCCCCTCGAAAAAATAAAAAATAAACATACATCCGTGATCTGTATTCTGGCAGAAAATGCGAAATCACACATTTTGTAGAATAGAGCTTGAAACTTCTACATTCGGGTTCTCTGATACGCTGAATTTGATGGTGTGATTTTGTTAAGATTGTATGACTTTTAGGGGGTGTTTCCCCCTATTTTCTAAAATAAGGCAAATTTTCTCAGCCTCATAACCTTTGATGGGTAAGACTAAACTTGATGAAACTTATATATTTAAAATCATTAAAATGCGATTCTTTTGATGTAACTATTGATACCAAAATTCTATTTTTTAGAGTTTCGGTTACTATTGAGTCGGGTCACTCCTTACTACAGTTCGCCACCACGAACTGTTTGATACGCCCGCCAAATTTCATTGTCCTAGCTTATCTGGAAGTGCCTAAGCTAGCAAAACCGGGACCAACAGACAGACAGACCGACAGAATGTGCGATCTCTATATGTCACTTGGTACATACACAGTGCCATAAAAACCTTAGTTTAGACTTCAAAATAATATAACGGAAAACAGTGAGTTTTAGACATTCAAAAAAATAGAATTCAGTTTTCTAAATTACATTAGAGAAAAATCACAAACAAAAAAATTTCCAAAAGAGTGAAATTTCCTAGACACAAATTGAAACAAGAGCTAAGAGCTCATATGGCACTTGTGATGAGGTCGGAAGAGCCTAGAGCCAAAATCTCATATGGCATGAGCTCTAGCAAAATACTAAGAATCAATAGATTGATTTAAAATTATTAGAACTTGCGCTTATTCTTCCAACTAAGTTTCACCCCGATCTGTCCATTCTCAGAATTTTGCAAGATTTCCCATTTCCCCTTCCAACTACCCCCCCCCCAAATATCACCAGATACGGTGGATATTTAAAATAAGAACTCTCTGACACGAAATCCTTCTAAATATCAAATTTCATTAAGATCCGATCACCCGTTCGTAAGTTAAAAATACCTTATTTTTCTCAAATTTTCCTCTTCCTCAAACCCCCTCCCCCCCAGATGGTCGAATCGGGGAAACGACTGTTATCAAGTTAATTTGTGCAGGTCCCTGACACGCCTACAAAATTTCATTGTCCTAGCACGTCCAGAAGCACCGAACTCTCCAAAGCACTGGAAATCCCCCCAGGTCCCCCAAAGAGAGCGGATCCGTTCCAATTATGTCAATCATGTATCTAGAGCTTGTGTCTAGTCTTCCCATCAAGTTTCATCCTGATCTATCCACTAAGCGTTTCCCGAGATTTCCGGTTTCCAATATTTCTGTTTCCCCCTCCAACCCCCTATGTCCCCAGATCCAATTCAAATTGAAAACGGAATATCTGAAACATAAGATCTTTCTATATGTCAAGTTTTATTACGATCCAATCAACCATTAGTAAGACAAAGATAACTCAATTTTCATGTTTCCCAAGATTTCTGGTTTTCCCCTTCGATTCCCCCCAATGTCATCGGATCTAGTCAGGATATAAGAGCTCTGAAACACGAAATCCTTCTAAACTTCAAATTTTATTAAGATCTGATCACCCGTTCGTAAGTTACAAATACCTCATTTTTTCTAATTTTTCCGAATTACTCCCACCCCCAACTCCCCAAAAGAGAGTAAATACAGTCTGGTTATGACAATCACGTATCTAAGACTTGTGCTTATTCTTCCCACCAAGTATCATTACCATCTCTCCGATCTCATCAACCTTTCGTAAGTTAAAAATACCTCATTTTTCAAAAAAAAACCCTCCCCCAAAATCCCCAAAAGAGAGCAGATCCATTTCGGTTATGTCAATTACGTATCTAGGACTTGTGGTTATTTTTCCCACCAAGTTTCATTCTGATCCCTCCACTCTTAGCGTTTTCCAAGATTTAAGGTTTCCCCCTCCAACTCCCCCAATGTCACCACATACGGTTAGAATTCAAAATAAGAGCTCTGAGACACGATATCCTTCCAAATATCAAATTTCATTAACATCTGATCACCCGTTCATAAGTTAAAAATACTTCTTTTTTTCTAATTTTTCCAAATTAACCGTTCCCCCCACTCCTTCCCCAGATGGTCGAAACAGGGAAATGACTATTTTTAATTTAATACAGTCTAGTCCCTGATACACCTGCCAAATTTCATCGTCCTAGCTTATCTGGAAGTACCTAAACTAGCAAACCGGGGACCGACAGAATTTGCGATCGTTATATGTCACTTGGTCCATAAAAAAAACTGCACATGCATCTTGAGTGATGGAAAAATTACATTATATAACATATATATTAGACACTGCGTTATATTTTACAAGAAAAGAAAAAAAATCGTAGAATAAATCAGAAATCAAAACGAGGGTGATTTTTAAGGACTGAGGAGGATCTGCCCAAAGTCATTGCAGAAACATGTTTTTGCTTTTCGTTACCTATTTTCAGTCACTGGAAATCACCCTTGTTTATGATTCTTGTTTACTTTACAATTTTAAAGAATGACGGTAAATTATTGGGATTACAGTATAAAATGAAAAGACTAACCTAAAACTTCTTTATCTTCTAATACAAGGAGTGCCTTTAGAAAAGGCAAACACGGCTTTAATTCATCAATGGACGGGCGAGATTTTTTGTTTCTCCATAGATTAAATACGTTGCGAGCAACCTTCCTCAAAGGTGACATCTGAAAATGAAACCACCATAATAACAAGAACATCCCAAGTGAATAGATAAGTTATTTTACAATTTATCAGGAATAACATTCCTATTTTGACGTTTCTTTCTAGTTACATTATCATCCAGTTTTCTCCTGATGCTTAATAGATACTGTACAGATTGTATATTGGCCAGAACCCCGAATTAATTCCTTGCTAATAATTCCCGCCAAACCAGATTAAGACAAAGCAATTATCACAAATATTGACGACGAAAACGAGCTGGACGACAGGGACAGGAGCAAAGCGGCACCTGCCACTTCCCAAAAGGCCAACCATTGCACTAATTACAAGGACACAAGTACTGGGAGAGCTTAAAATCCTTGTGGCCTCCCTCCTCATAATATAAATTCTGTGTTTATATTAGTCAAATATAGATACACATGTTGGTCGTCAAGTTAAAAAGAGGGTAGCTGTTGACCAGATTTCAAAGTATGAGTCCTAGTAACTAGGCAAATAAAAATGGATTTTGATACCTTACCCCTCCTCCTACTAAGGAGATTGTATTTTCTACAAATAATTAAAACATAACTATGAGCCTAGCTCAAACTTTTCCCAAAATTTAATTTCAATCCAAATGTTCTTTTAATTTTTACCGATGTTTGTAAGATCCTACAACCAAATATTTAAATGTCCAGACAAAAAGAATTAGGACCTCTGTTTCTCCCTATAGGTTGCACAAGGTGCACCTTTTGCAAAACTTTTGCCCCTTATTTCGGATACCACTTTTAAATTATAAGATGATGCACCCTACAGAAAAAATAAAAAAAATGCAAAACTAAAACTAATAATTTTACTTCCCACCAAGTTCGGTAAGAACTGACAACCTGTTTTGGCAGATATCCTCAAGAAGTAAATTTACGGCCCACCTACACTCACAATGGTCAAAAAGGGTTGGGACTCCAAAAACAAAAAATTTTGAAAGTTTATTTTGCTTCTGACCAAGTTTGGCTTATATCTTATTCTACAAAAGCAAAATGCCCCGCTGACAAGAATTCAAAGGGATCTCCACTATCCCCGTCCCACAACAACCAGAACATTTCCAGAAACAAGTAAAGTACAATTAGAACAACAGATCTCGCCTTTCACTGTTTCGTCGAAGAATGAGGCATAGAAAATCCTGAATATCCCGAAGAAAGGAGTTTACAGATCCCATCCATCCACACATAAGAGAATGAGGGAAACCAAAAAGTAAATTTGTGACCCTTCCAATCAAGCTTGTTTGATATCCAAGAATCTTTCCTTTCAGATATAGGATGCCTCCCCCTATGTATCAAATTATAATATCAAAACCAAATCCATGAAATGCAGAATAATCAGGCGCTTCGCTACATTTTAAAAATATTAAAATTTCACTTGGATAAATAGAATATGGTTTACTAAAAGCAGTTCTGGTATAAAAGGACAAGAGATTTTATAACTTGGAAAGAGCCAGGATTATACAGGACTCGGCAGAAGATAATTTTAAACTAAAAAGAAGAATTTTTTGGAAATTATCCCCTCGGGGTCCGAAATCCAGACCTACCTGACTAGTTTAGTCCCAACAATATTTTTTTTTCTTACTATGGACAGCAGAATCCTTTTTTTTTCTGTAGGGTGCATCATCTTATAATTTAAAAGTGGTATCCGAAATAAGGGGCAGTCTATCCTAATTAATAGGTTATTTACGTCATTGTAAGAGGAAGGGGGGATGGGGGGTGTAAATTTTGACGGGTTCGCTGAAATTTAAGAGAAGCCTTTTTATTACAATTTTACCATTTAATTCAAAAGTTACACGACTCGAGATATCAAAACCATCTTAGAAAAATCGTGTATCACACTGAAATTTGGCCTATTAATGCATCTTATTTGCAATAACTTTCTCAATTGGAGACGCAAGTGTTCGGTTCTATTATATTGTCCACCCTAAATTTTCGTTATAAATAGGCTTTTTATTAATCAGAATTCAGAGCAGAGAGGCTTTTTAAAAATTAAAACGTCTAAAAAGGTATTTGGTGATTATCTTCTAGTTTTGAGGTGCACTGAAGATTAGAGTCAAACATAATAGGACGTATCAAAAAGGTGTTGTGACGTTTATCCATGGTCCCAAGCAGAAATATTGTTATCCACAAACCAGCAACAGAATTCACCTAAAAATACGTTGTGAAGCTCAAACCACATAGTCGCAGATCTGAGCTACGTATAAAGGATGATATTTTTTTACCGTTAGATGGGAGGGCCTATTTTAATTTTTTTTGGCTTTCAAGGTTCGGTTAGTTTTCGCTTTGGACTTTTATCCGTATGTCTCTTCATTTCCAAAATATAAAATGGTAATATTACAATAAAATGAGTAGGATTAACACAAAGAGGAGCGTTACCATAAAAATAGAACTATTAGTATAAAAGGAGTAACATTTACATAGAAGGAGCAGTATTAATATAAAAAAGGTGGAATAACTATTAAATAGCAGTATTAGTACAAAGAGTATGTTTATATATATATATGTTTATTATGTTATATATAGTATGTTATATAAAGTATGTTATATATATATATGTTTATATATATTTATATATATATATATATATATATATATATATATATATATATATATATATATATATATATATATATATATATATATATATATATATATATATATATATATATATATATATATATATATATATATATATATATATATATATATATATATATATATATATATATATATATTTAATTCAAGGTTCAAGACACAAACGGAGCCTTGATAAATTAAAAGAGAAAATAAAAAACTTGCAATAGCTTGTCAATCAAGACACCTTAGCCGACAGCAATATCATCAAAACGTCAAGCACACAAGTGATATTTATTTATGAGCCAGGCCACAAGACGCTACTTTGAAACTTTCAATCGTATCTATCATTTATTTGGAGCCGAGTCAAATTTGAATTATAAAGAGGATAAATTATAATGAGTCATTATAAAAAATAAAGATACAGTTAATCAAAGAATATGAGAGGCAAAAGAAGAATATTAAAAATCGTTATTTTATTCAGAAACTTGTATCTTTAAAGAATTTACGCTTGATTGTTGATTAATTACAAGGTCAAAACAAATTACATTTAAAAATTCCAATATAAATTAAGGTTGAAATGAAAGAAAGTAACTCACACACACACTGGCTGTGTCAATCAATGTCTCAATGACTTCTAAATTCCTGTTATGAAAATTTTTGCATTCACGTGCCAGCTTATTTCCAAGATTCAAAACAACTTCCTCGACATTGCTAGCATCAGTAGAAGTGAAGAAAGACACGGACGGATGTGGTTCATTTGCTTAAAAAAGAGAAGAATCAACATGACATAACCTAAATAAAAATGGTTGGAAATGAGAGAAAAACTAGAGGAAATTTTTCCAAAAGCCCAGACCATCAAATGTGACAAGCTAAGCAAATGGCATGGGAAAAAAAAATCAATGAGGTCTCTTAATGGAAATGAAGCACTAATAAATATGATTAGATAACAAGCAAAAAGTGAGAATTGTAACCGCTAAAGCAAAAGGCATGGAAAAAGCGACAGCGAGAATCACACTCAATTGCAAAAAAAAAATTACAGTGATCTATGATTAAAAACTGGAAGACATTTTTGGTATCTATGGGGTCGTAAAAGATTACATAAAATTATGCATGCATCTAAAATCTGCAATAACAAAGGCATGAAATAAAAAATCTAAGGTAATGATGAATGAAAATGAACAAAGAAATCTACAGTTGGAAGACCGTTGACAGCGATGATCATGTCCAATCGTGAACGAAGTTTGTGCTTAGAAAAGAGCAACCGTAAAAAAAAAAACCATGAATCCCAGGAAAATACAAATTGTATAAAATGTCTGACTCTGAAGGATTAACAGGCAGAAGAAATTGAATTCATGCCAAATATTCTGAGCTCAAATGAAAGTTCTGATTGGGCACCTTGTGACTTTAAACTAAAGATAAGCAAATGAATATGCCAAATTCTTTACGAGCCTTAGTTTTGAAAAAAAAAATCATATGAGTTGGAGTCACATTTACAACAACATTTGAGGAGCATAAAATACACCGTTTCCGCCTTAGGAGTTGCCGTATCACTTTTAGTATCTATGACGCATGCAAAATTGCACGAGATGACAAACTGCTTTGAAGAAAATTCGATGTCAGGCAACAGTAGTTCCCTGTTTTGCTTTTAAGTCCAGTATACTTTGTCTTCTTCGTCGCCCCCAATGTAATTCCAGCAGGCTTTCCCAATAGGTAAACTAAAAAAATATGGACAATTTCTGTTGCCCAAATCTCTGTAAGTCCTGTGAACATGGTCAGTAATTAATCTTTAAATCAGTTTTTGGGGGATGGTTGCAACTCTTTGTCTATATACATTAATTCTGCCCTAGGATTCATGATAAGACAATCGCTCAATCAATTTCACCCAATTAATTTTAATTCAAAACTTAAAATGATAATTATTTCGCTTTCCAGCTCTAAAACACGATTGAAACCATTTTTATACTGTTTCGAAACTAAATAGATTCTTCTCTTTTTTGATATGCAAACGCTTGAATAAAAATTTTGATGACGAATGCAAAAGGCTGAATTCTTACTTGTCCAAGGTTTTCTAGGAGCATCGTCACGACTCAATGATGTCAACATACTAGTACCACACTTCTCAAAAAGCATTTTTAGCTACAGATACCAGAGACCCATTTTTTTTTTATTAGCAATCGAATGGTGACAGCACCAGCTGCCAGTCTTAACTCCTTAATATCCTCCCACTAGTCTTAAGAGAGACATTAGTTAAAATCTGTATTAACGTCAAAAAAGATATTATGTTTGATTCTAGCGTACCAAAGAGTCAACAAAATCATTGCACTAAAGTTAATATGTCAACAGTTTAATTCCTCTTTCTAAAAAAAGTATGGAGTGTTTTTTTAAGATCTTGTATTATTAGTATGACAGATTAGTATAATTAAAGTGACAAAAAAACGAAATTGAACCCTTTTGTGGAATTTTTTTAGGTTTTGATCATGGCTATATTCTGCCACTGTTTACATCTTTTATATTCAACTCAAATCTTAATCGTACACATTCACTTTTTTCAGGTTACTTAACATGAGATTTGAGACACATAAAGTCTAGGCAATACTGCTTTCTAAAACTATCTAAGCTAAGGGTTCTCAAAGCTGAGAGACTCAAGACCCCCAAAACAGTCAATTTGCCGAAAAATTAATCTGACAAATACATCTCAAAGGTCAGCGTCCATAACAAAAAGTACAAGAAAGAACCTTTTAATTTACCTTGAAAAACTTCCGTAGGACTTCAAGCACCTCCATATCCACCAACATACGCTACCATTTCGGTAGATGGTTCGTAGTTTTTCATTTCTACTGGCTCTAGGGTTTCGTCTTGTATTTTCAGTCGTTTTGACTATATAACAAACAAAATCATTAGGATTCCCACTGATTGAAAACAATAGATATAGTCAAAACTTTAGTTGAAGCATAGTTAAAATTTTTAATTTATTAATTTACAATGCAAAAATAAACATAGCAGACGACGCTGCATAGTAGTGGCAAATCAAAAAAAAACTAACATAACAATAAAATAACCAATATATATAAAACAACACTCAATAACAATACAAAGAATAAAACAACCAACAAATTAACCATTATAACGTTGGAAAAAGCAGACTAGGGGGATGCCAGAAACAAAATTATTAGTATTCCAAATAATTTTAGAAGCTGCACTGTCCATTCAAACTCCAGCAGCAGTTACACCATAGCGATATACAATATTTCTATTTTGGAAAAGCCCAGGATATCTTATTGTACGACAAACGACTAATTTTTAATGCATTAAAAACCAACTCAGAGCAGGTTTCGAAAATTGACGATCAAAACCGTGCCACCTGTGTTGTAAAGGGTATTTCCCCGCCACTATTCAACTGAAACAGGATTTTTTCATAAACACTAACTAAAATTGTGAATTGTTTTTATTTATTTATTTATAGGTTTAATTTTTTTAGTGCTTAGGCTTAATAAATATGTTTGTGTTTTTGCAACATTTTATGAGGTTTTACTTTCCTAACGTTTCTTTTTGTTGGTGTTGTTATGCTCTCCTCAGTGCTTTATGCACCTTGAAAGCCTTATCTATTGGTTGTCATCCACTTTTTAAAAATAACAATTTAACAACAGAAGCAGTTAAACATCTGATGCTCTACCAATGTCACTGAAGAACTGCACTATGATGCGGGCAATTTCTACACTTTCAGGAACTGATTTAAATCCTCCAAGTGGTAGCTGTATTGAAGGAGCTACATTCTTTTTGACAAAGAAGCCAAGAATATTTGAGTGATAACCATTGTAACTCGGGCAGTTAAAACAATATGCTCTAAGTCTTCTTTTACTTCAACACAATTGGCACAAATTGGGGATTCATCATATATTCTGATTCCATTATATTTTTAAATGAAAAAGTCAATGAAAATGAGCTAGCTTATAATGTAGACCTGCTGTGCAGAAGAGAGCGAGAGTGAGTAGGAAGAGCCGTATTGGTACCAGCTGGCCTCTAGGCTTTAAACTGCTGGGGACATATAGTTCAAGTACTCGCACTTCCCACTAACCAAACAGAAGGGAGGAGAAGATGACAAAAAAGAATATGCCCTCATACAAATTCTGGAATTGGAACCTCGTGACGAAAGCATTTTTGGAGGCCTGTTCTCCAACAGGAAGAAGAGGTCGTAATGGACAAGTGAAGTCCTTTGATCAAAGTTTAAGGAAAGAAAGAAGAAATGCAATCCTCAAAGACGAGTTTTGCACCAGGTCCAAGCGACAGGGGGTCAACCCTGGTGTAGAAAAATATATCTCAGACCCATATTCAATTTTTGATCGTATGTATTTCTTATGATATCTTAACAGAAAGTCAGGATTTAAACCCCAAGTTAGGGCCGTCAATAACTTCATAATATTTAGTCCCTCTATCCATGATGATGATACACTATTCATGTGTGGTTTCCAGGATAATATGCTGGTGAATGTGCAACCCAAGATCTTGGCTTGATTGGTATACTCTAACTCTTGGCCACAGAGATGGAATTTTTGCAGTTGGTCTATTATTCTTCTTGTTAAGACTATTGCTCTAGTTTAATGTATGGTGAAACTAAGATCTAAATTACTAGCCCAGTATTCTAGCTGCACTATGCTGGTTCTCAGAATGGCTTCTACTTCATTTAAGATGGTCCCCAGGGCCAAAATATTATTGTTATTTGTAAAGATAGCTCCAGATCTCACACTCATCTATTGGTATGCCGTATTCACATATATCATACAATAGTGGTCCAAAAGCCAAGCCTTGAGGCACATCTCTCTTCTTTATGACTGTTGCTTGTGATGTAATTTTTTTTATGTTTACGCAATTTAACGTCTTTTCATATTGCATCTTTTCAAAGATATTTGATCGTTAAAGCAAGTCCAATTTCTAACAACGATTTCTACTAAGCTTCAGATGTATGTGTTCTTTTTTAAGGTTTTCGAGTTATTGAAATCCCTTGTCAAAATATATACAAATATTTTTTGCAATTACCAGTCTTTTGCATTTTAAGCTATTTAATATAAACTTCTCCATACATGGAAATATTTAATTTTCCCTTATATCAGTGAAAAGTGTGACAATTTAAATGCAATATACAAGGGATGCCCCTTCCCTCAACTTCTCACTCCTTACACCAAAACTTGAATCAAAATCAAATCTTACCTCTAGCTCTTTTCTTTTTTTTCTGTATAAATCCTTGTCAGGAATTTCAATGAGGTCTTTACATTTGACTGTGCTATAAGAAAAAGAATTTAATTTTAGGATGTAAAAGTTTCAACAGAAGCTTGGTGGATAGAATAAGCAAATGTCATAGACACATAATTGATGTTTCCATACTGGATTGGCTCTCTTTGAGGGGTATTGTGTAACTCCCCCCAATGTCAACATATCTGGTCGGGATTTGAAATAAGAGCTCTGAGATATGAATTCCTTCTGAATATTCAATTTCAATAAGATCCTGTCACCGTTTTTAAGTTAAAAATACCTGAATTTTTCTAAATTTTCCAAATTAACACCCCTCAGCTCCTCCAAAGAGAATGGATCCGTTTCAATTATGTCAATCATGTATCTAGAACTTGTACTTATTCTTCTCATCAAGTTTCATCCCAATCTCTCCACTCTAAACACTTTCTGAGATTCCTGTTTCCCTCCTCCAACCCCCTATGTCCCCGGATCCAATTCAAGTCGAAATTAAAGCATCTGAGACATAATATCCTTCTATATATCAAGTTTTATTAAGATCTGATCACCTATTTGTAAGATACAAATACCCCAATTTTCACATTTTCCAAGAATTCCAGTTTCCCCTCCAACTCCCCCCAATGTCACAGGATCTGGTCAAAATTTAAAATAAGAGCTTTAAAGCACAAGATCCCTCTAAATATTAAATTTCAATAAGATCTGGTCACTTGTTTTTAAGTTACAAATACTTAATTTTTCCAAATTACCCCCTCCCAACTCCACCAAAGAGAGCAGATCTGGTCTGGTTATGTCATTCAGGTATCTTAGACTTGTTTTTATTCGTCCCATCCAGTTTCATCATGATCTCTCCACTTTAAGTATTTTCTATGATTTCCAGTCCCCCCACCCAACTGTCCACCCCCCAATAACATTGGATCCATGTGAGATTTAAAATAAGAGATCTGAGTTACAAGATCCTTCTAAATATGAAGTTTCATGAAAATCCGACTACTCCTTCATATGTTAAAAATACATTTTTTTCTAATATTTCAGAATTAATCCTCCCCTCCCAATAGAGCGGATCCGTTCCAGTTATGTCAATAACGTATCTAAGACTTCTGCTTATATTTCCCACCAGGTTTCATCCTGATCACTCCACTCTAAGCATTTTCCATGATTTTAGGTTCCCCCCGCCCAAACTCCCCCTGATGTCACCAGATCTGGTAAGTATTTAAAATAAAAGCTTTGAGACAGGTTATCCTTCTAATTATCAAATTCCATTGAGATCCAATCACCTGTTTGTAAGTTAAAAATATCTAATTTTTTCTAATTTTTCAGAATTACCCCCCCCCCAACTACCCCAAAGAGAGTAGATCTGTCCCTGTTATATCAATCATGTATCTAGAACTTGTGCTTATTTTTCCAACCAAGTCTCATTCCAATCCCTCCACTCTAAGCGTTTTCCAAGATTTTAGGTTTCTCCCTCCCAACTCCCTCCAATGTCACCAGATCCGGTTGGGATTTAAAATAAGAGCTCTGAGACACGATATTCTTCCAAACATCAAATTTCATTCAGATTTGATCAACCATTTGTAAGTTGAAAATACTTCATTTTTTCTATTTTTCCCAAATTAACCAGCTCCCTACTCCCACCCCCCAAGATCGACATATCGGAAAAACGACTATTTCTAATTTAATCTGGTCTGGTCCCAGATACTCCTGCCAGATTTCATTGTCCAAGATTACCTGGAAGTAGCAAAGCCAGGTAGCAAGGTAGCAAAACCAGGACTGAAAGACAGACCAACAGAATTTACAATTGCTATATGTCGCTTGCTTAATATCAAGTGCCATAAAAAAGAAAATTCCCTTAGGCTTGTAACTTTTTATGGCTAAGACTAAACTTGATGAAATTTATAGATTTAAAATCAGCATAAAAATATGATTCCTTTTATTTAGCCTATATATTGGTATCAAGATTCTGTTTTTAGAGTTTTAGTTACTACTGAGCCGGGTCACTCCTTACTACAGTTTGTTACCACACACTGTTTGAAACAACCAAAGGCTTTTCAACATGTAATATACAATTATATACATGTAATATACATGTACTATATAATTTAAAGTAGTTTATACCCCACCAAAGAAAAACTGCAACTGACATCATATAGTTTTGCTGTTATTCTATAAAAAAAATACTAGATATTTGGTCATTTTGTTACCCCTTAGGACATCTGCTAGACATTTCAAGATACCCATTTTATACTTTATCTTCAGTCAATCAATTTTACATATGGAAGAATTTTTCACTCAAAAATGTCGAAGAGGTTTCTTTTCTTTTCTACCAAAACTAAATCAATTTTTCTAATTATTGGCAGCACAATACTGCTGCCTATGTAAAGTGGGGTATAATACAATATAATTTTTTTTCACCAAGGCTTTATGTAAAGAAGAAATTGTCAACAATATTTTTAAAGGAGCTTATTTTATTAGATATTGAAAGTTCTAACGCCTCTAAGAGTCCAAAGTTAAGAAAATCATATGATTTAAAATTGGTAGTTCTAGTGCTCATTTTAAGAGTAAATTGGAGGCAGAAAAGCCCCCATCATATGCCAATCAACCCCCTAAACATGTCCAATCAGGAATTTGGTACACCAACTTTATTCATTTTTTAAAGAAGAAATTAGAGCTAAATAAAAACACAAAATATTGAAACAGAACAGATTAAGGCATTTGGTTCATACTTTCAGGAAACAATTAAAGGAGAAGTCAATTGACCAATAGGTAATATGTGCATTTTATCTATAACTGCTAATAATTCTACTCCAAATACAACTTCTATTGAAAAAACTTGACATGCTGAGAGCAATCAGTTGAAAATGTCTAGAAGAGTTTAGAGGCAAGCTGAAGTAAATTAAAACACACTATGAGCATATAGATTGTCAAAAGAACAAAAGAGCAGTATTATAGCTAAAACTAATTGCACTGAGTTAAAATTTTCAGGGCTTGATGAGGGGGGTGTTAACTGACCAGAAGGCTAAGGCATATCTAAAGAATATGGCATATACCAATAAAACTTTATAGTTCACCAACCAATGTAGGGTAAATTCAAGTTAAGCTGCTTTATGCTATCTTTTAAAAGGTTAGGTTAGAGAAACAAAACTTTGAACCCTCATCTAATTTCTAGGTTACAATTTAAATAGTTGACAGGTCTATATGTTTTGAAATTTTGACAAAACAATAATTTACCTTAATTTTCTGTTATACCTTTCTTGTTCTCTGGTTTTAGTTCTGAAATTGGAATTCCTCTTATTTGAGTTGAATTTTAAACCATCTAATTTTTTCTAAACTTACAGAATACATATCCAGATCTTTGACACCTCATAAATTGGGATTGAGCAAAGTTGTAAATCTGAAAACAGCTTTGTTGCACTTCATTAAAGGAGAAAACCTATTTTACAAGGTTTCACTTTTATAAAACAAAGGTTTTTCAAGCTCATAAAAAGTCACTGTCCTCTAAAGGAGGAAGGAGTGAAGGTAGGTACTTTGAAATACCTTCACAAGAGATGCTTTATACTGTAGACTCATCTCTGAAAGTTTAATTTTCCTAACCTAGTCCCTTTCCAAGAGAGTAAAGGTATAGTGGGTTATGTATTTTGTATACTGTGCAAAATATATAGCCTAAATTATATATTTCAGGTTCATTCTGTCATCTATTTCTTGTTTTTCTGTTTCTAGTTTTGTCATAGTTGATGTAACTATAACAGTTGAGATGACTATTATTCAATCATAGTTGATTCAACATTTCTTTTTTATGACTAATGAATGGCTTTGCCTTTCTAACTTTGTTGTTTTTGGCACTGTTTAGCCAGTTTTTTAGTTGTTATGCTACTTTTAACTATAATTTTTTATTTGTTTGGTTTTATGCCAACAGAATGTGAATTTGTTTCTTTGGGGCTGTAATAAGACATCATTTGAAATTAATTATCTTATCTCAATTTACATGTATATGGGTTGAAACCATAGACCTGTTGGGAGAATAGATGAGAAATATATAATTTTGGCCATATACTATATAATATATGTACATTAGTGGCAGGGGGGGATGAGTTGGGGATAAAATGTAGTGGGCTGTATCCAAACTGTATTAGGTACAAATATTCTGTATCTTACAGTTATTCACTACCCTTTAGAGAGAGAAGGAATGGAGGAAGGTACTTCAAAATACCTTCATAAAAGATACTTTAGTATGTAAACACCATCCCTGAAAGTTTCAAGTTCCTAACCTAACCCTCAACAACAGGCATAGCTCAAGAATATTTATTGTGTGCAGGGGGGAGGGGCAAGAGCAGTCCAGATCAAGAAAGTCAATGGACATGGGTTAGAAAATAGTTTTTCTCCAAATTATCAAGGGTAACCCCCCATAATAGAGCTACTGCCCCAAACTCTAACTGTGCAAAATATCAAGCCTAAATGATATGATTCTAATGCATTGTTCTGTCTATCACTAGTTATTCTGAATTTTATTTGTCACACTTGATTTAATTCACAGATAGGCCTGCAAGGGTTGAAACAATAGACACAGATTGGGAGAATAGATAGGAAATTTATAATTTTGGCTTGTATTTCCACATTAGGGGGGGGGGGTAAAAATAGCAACACGTCTGAAAACAAAGAAAGGGAATAAAAAATGAAAAGAGAAAAAACAAATAGGTGAAAAAATGAGGATATAGCAAGGCTGTATCCAAAATGTGGTGTGCTTTTATTCTGAATATTAGTGAGAATAAACTGTCTTGGTAACACATTTCCTTCTCTAGGCACATACTCTTGCTCCAAATGCCACTCTAATCATTTTTATTTAGCATAAAATTGGCAATACAACTGGAAATTTTGGAGGAAGAGTCCCCCATGTCCCCTTATCTATACCTATGTTCAGAAAATCATTTATAGCCTATTCTGAATGCAGATTAAGCTAACTGAAGATCATTTACAGATGAAATTCTATTTTAGCTAGGCTACTTCTTGCTATCTTGGCTGAGAAGCTGAAAATAATTGTGATTACTCCCCTTTAGCAAATCTGTTTTGGAATGTTTCACTACCATGACACAAAGCATTTTAAAAGACTCTGCCCTCTAAAGGAAAGATTGGAGGTAGGTGCTTCAAAATACCTCTAAGGACTAACTTTTGTCTGTACTCATCCCTGAAAGTTTCATTTTCTCAACCTTTACCATTTCCCAAATAGTAAAAAGTAGCTAACCTAGTATTTTATCCACTAAGCCTATGTGGTCCAATTAGACCTACTGTAAATCATACTTCTGAAGGACTCTCAGTACCTGAGTTCGTCAAGTCTTATTACTAGTGGATCATCCATGGAAGGAAGTTGTATAGGGAATTTAGCGTTTAGAATCCCTTCTGGTGTTTCCATTATGAAATGCTTTGTAAACTTTCAGAATACCGATGATAATAATGATGTAAGACAGGGCTGCTAAATATTATTGCAAACTGTTTGCAAATGAATTTTATATATTTTGAGTCAACATATTAAGGCGATTATTTTGCGATTATTTAAGGCGATATTATTTAAGGCGATTATTTTGATTTATCTATTAATATCAAAATCATTTTATTGAAGTTTTAGTTATGATTGAGCCACATCATTCCTAACTTTCAATTCGTTACCATCAAATGTTTCAAAAGCAAAAATGATATTTAATAATATTTTCTTTTTCACAACTACTCCAATTGTTTGAAATGGAGATTCTACTAACCTCTGACGCTATTAACGTAACGCGAATGAATAGAATTGAATATATTTATCAAACAGTTCGTGATAACAAACTGTAGTAAGGAGTGACCCGCCTCAATAGTAAACGAAACTCAATGCCAAAATTACATCAAAAGAATCGGATTGTCATGCTGATTTTAAATATATAAGTTTCATCAACTTTAATCTTTGTCATCAAAAGTTACGAGCATGAGAAAATTTGTTTTATTTTGGAAAATAGGGGGAAACACCACGTAAAAGTCATAGAATCTTAAC
The DNA here is from genome assembly GCF_032884065.1 of Artemia franciscana. Lineage (NCBI taxonomy): Eukaryota > Metazoa > Arthropoda > Branchiopoda > Anostraca > Artemiidae > Artemia > Artemia franciscana. The sequence goes on from NW_027062675.1 coordinate 603,626, forward strand.
AAAAATCACACCATCGCATTCTGCGTATAAGAGAATCCTATAACAAAAGTTTCAAGCTCCTATCTACAAAAATGTGGAATTTCGTACTTTTTGCCAGAAGACAAATCACAGGTGCGTGTTTATTTGTAGTTGTTTTGTCCCAGGGGTCATCGTATCGACCAAGTGGTCCTAGAATGTCACAAGAGGGCTCATTCTAACGGAAATGAAAAGTTCTAGCGCCCTTTTTAAGTGACCAAAAAATTGGAGTGCACAAAGGCCCCCTCACATGCTTATTTTTTGTCCAAAGTCAACGGATCAAAATTTTGAGATAGCCATTCTGTTCCGCATAGTCGAAAACCATAATAACTATGTCTTTGGGAATGACTTACTCCCCCACGGTCCCTGGGGGAGGGGCTGCAAGTTACAAACTTTGACCAGTGTTTACATGTAATAATCGTTATTGGGAAGTGCAGAGGCGTTTACAGTGGGATTTTTTTGTTTTGGGGGTGGGGCTGAGGGGAGGGGGCTATGTGGGTAAACCTTTCCTTTGAGAAATATGGCATGGGGGAAGAGAAATTCAATGAATAGGGCGCAGGATTTTCTAAAACTACTATAAAAAAAAAACAATGAAAAAATAAATAAGAAAAAGTTGTTTCAATTAAGGAGAAAGTAAAGAGTAGCATTGAAGCTTAAAACGAACAGAGATACGCATATCAGGGGCTCTAAATATACTTTGGCATAAATATCGAGGTATTTAGGAGGAGATAAATACCTCGCTTTTTATGCTAAAGTATTTTTAGTAATTTCAACTATTTACTCTACGGCCTTTCTGATTCAGGGGTCATTCTTAAATAATTGAGACAAAACTTACTATTTAGTGTAATGAGCAAGGCATTAACGAGGGTACAAACCGCCTTATATACATAATAAAAATATAAAAGTTTGTTACGCAGCCTAATTCTTAAGTTACGTATATTTTTTACTAATAGAAACGTTAGTTAAAAATTAAAAGTTATAGTTGCCTTTTTATACAGCCGAAAAATTGGAGGGTAACAAGGCCTCCTTCCCCACCCTTTATTTCTCAAAATCGTCTGATCAAAACTAAAAGAAAGTCATTTAGCCAAAAAAGGAATTAATATGCAAATTTCATTTTAATAATCTGTTAATCTGATTTAATACAAAAAATTCAATAAGATTGGACAGGTCCTATGGTGGAGAGCCAATTCATACATGCATTAATTCAAAAACGTTCAGAAATTAAAAAAAAACTAGTTTTTTAACTGTAAGTAAGGAGCGACATTAAAACTTAAAACGAACAGAAATTACTCTGTATATGAAATGGGTTGTCCCCTCTTCAACGCCTCGCTCTTTACGCTAAAGCTTTTAATTGTTTAAAAAGTAGAATTGTGGCAAAGAGTCAAAATTTAGCGCTTTTGATAAATGGAATTGTTGGCCCCAACCATCATTCTGGTTCAAAGATAGATTTTTGCCAACGAAAAACTCTCTCAACTCCAAAGAAATACCATCAGCAGAAAGACTGGTGGGTTCAAGTCTGATCATCCCGAACATATCTGTGCAGATCTTTCCATCACTCTTCCTGGCGTATTTTAATAGAACACACAAGTATTTATCCAGTGTATTGCCGGTCGATTCGTCTAGTAGTAAACTAAAGAACGAGTCTTAGAATTTTCATCCTCGTGTAGAATTTTCTTTGTGATATAAGTCATTTTCGTTCTACCAAGCTCCATGTCATGGACTACTTTCGAATCTTTTGCTATTACTTTCAGTGTCTTGACTAGGTGAATACTAGTGGCAAAGGGAATATTATGTTCCACGACAAAAGCAGCAAGCTGTATCTCCACACTCTTGACGACATTCTTGTGAACTTTTTCCTTGCCATTACTACCCGTGAAGGCCTTTACAGACACAGTTTTTTCCACTTCTCCTAAAAATTTCCACATGTTTGGGACATGTTCCAGTACCATGACTAACAGCACTCAGAATAACACAAGTTTGAAAAACAGGCTGACAGCTATCCAGGGATTGCCAAAACAGGGATGTTTCCCTAGTGGCACTGAGGATCCTTTAAGCTAGCCTTTGTTTTTTGGGGAAAGACTTGCAATTCATGAAGTGTCTACCAAAAACTAGAATCCCTAACTGTAACTAGCCACCAGTGATAGATTTTGGTAGATTAGAAAACAATATCTGATCGGCAAAAGCTTTTCACAAAATCTTTTGGAGTTTTGGTGATAATTTGGTGTCTAGCTGATGTCAGCTAGTGTGTAGTAGCTATCAACAAGTTCTTGAACCATGAACCATTGCCTATGGTTGAAAGGGTTAGGCCTAAATCCACAGCGAAATTCTCTCAACGTTCACCACCAACAACACCAACATGAAACCCCTCTAAATCTCAAAATTTAATCAAACGATCATCTTCACCAATCCAACCAATTACCACATGTCTTTAAATTCAAACATCTTGCGTGCGCTTTTCTTTGCTATAGACCGGAGACCACAGGATCAGAGCAAAAAAAAATACCAGATGGTTCGTAGTCTGTCGCTGTGCCAAAAATGTTATTTTAGTTTGGTCGAAAAATTCGATAATCCATTTTTGGTGTTCATTTTATTGACGTGACGTTATGAGTTGTTGTACATCGTCTTAGAGCGTGTTCCAGCTGAGACAAAAAGTAACTAAAAGTTACTAAAAGTAACTTTTTCAGTAAGTTTTGCTAAAGATAGTTAACGAGAATCTTTAGTTAAGTAACTTAACATCATTATCATCACTACAATAATATAAAACTTTTATGATGGCTAAGTTTGAAGACTATGAGCCTTTATGCAGGGAAGAGAATGGAACTGAAATTGTTCAAAGAACCAGTGATGGTAAACAATCTTATTTTGACCTTAAAATGATTTTTAATAAAAAATTCGTTGGTAAAGTTCAATCATTAATGTGATCTGCTGGGCATATCTAGAGAAGCTTGGTTGAATAGTTTGTTGGGGGTGAAGTCTTCAGGTCTTGCTTTAGGAAGCTTCTAATTAAATTCCTGTAATCCTTGGACAGTTGCTAGCCTATCCAAAGTCAGTGGTAAATTGTTTTGTAGAGATGGCATAGCCTAGAGTGAGTAATAGGTCTAATTGTCCAGAAAAAAATGTATATAGTTCAAAGAAAGCTTAGTTCAATCCCACTTGACATAAAGAAACACTGTGTTACTCTGGAAGCTGATTTAAAACATTCAATGATAATTACTTAAGCTAGCCTTGGCTAGATTGAATCCTGTAATTCATTGAAGTGCTTCAATAAGCTTTGCAGTTTATTGGTAGCCTGTAACAACTTTTTAATATTAATTTATAGATACATTTGAGCCCTCCTAGCAAAGTTTCTTGTAGGCTACTCCAGGCTTGAAAACCTAAGCTTAAGAGTTTAAGGCCTGGTATTGCTGTTATTTTGGTTGGGATAAGGGTCAATGGTGTGACTCTATAAGCTTAGCCACAGTACACCTAGCTATAATGATTAGCCTACCTAGAGAAATTTAGAGGAAAAACTTAAGAAGAATCAAATGTTTTTTGCACTCAAATGAAGAATCAATGTTTTGTAACATTCCCAGCTACAGACATTGAATCAGGATATCACTTGCTGTGCAATGCTGAACATTGGTCAGCATACAATTTTTTTCTTTTTTAAGTAGGCCTAACTTCTTGCTACATTAGAAAATAGGGTCAAAACTAGTAGGCTAGGCAATTATGCAAAATAATTTGAAACTCAAACCCTCATGTATTGCTATTAAAATAGGAATTGAGAAGAATTGTATACATCAATGCATAACAAAAAATCTAAGCTATGCATCAATATGGTTGTTAGGTAATTGTGTGTTATTCAGAACACACTCAATAAGTAAAGTTAGGTTCTTTTGTGAAACAAACTATGATGCAATTACATTTAAATTAATATTTATATATAGAGGTGGTTAGGTTAGGTATTTAATATAATGCACCCCCCCCCCTTCCCCTACTGTGCAAATAAGGTTTTGGAATTTAGGCTAAGAGATTGGTTAGATAAAGAGGAAATACTGAGTCCAGTACAAGTGGGATTCAGATTGACATTCAGCACTATTGACCATATTTTTACTTTGGAAATATTGAGATGGAAAAATGGTTGGCTATTTGTATCTTTTTAGACCTAAGAAGTGCTTTTGATTCAGTAAATAGGAGGTTGTTAATTGAAAGCCTGTTAGAAATAGGCTTGCTGTCTTGTTTTGTAGCAATAATAGCAGCTATGTATAGGAGGGTGAAGTTTGTTGTAAAGGTAATGGGGAAATTTTCTAGACTAGTTATGACTCATTTGGGTGTGAAACAAGGATGTACTTTATCCCCAAAGCTTTTCTCCTTGTTTTTTAATGATTTAGACAGTTTTATGAAAAAATAATGGAGCCCCATTTGTATCTTTGGATTTGTTCAGGCTATCATGTATATTATTTGTAGATGATATAGTAGTAGTGGTGGTAATTTCAACTATTTATTCCACATCCTTTCTGATTCAGGGGTCATTCTTAAAGAATTGGGACAAAACTTAAGATTTAGTTTAAAAGGCAAGGTATTAACAAGGGGACAAACCCCCTCATATACATAATAAAAAAATATAAGAGTATAAAAGTTTGTTATGTAAGTTAATTCTTAAGTTATGTATATTTTTTACTAATAAAAACGTTTGTTAAAAATTAAAAGTTCTAGTTGCCTTTTTAAGTAACCAAAAAATTGGAGGGCAACTAGGCCTCCTTCCCCACCCCTTATTTCTCAAAATTGTCTGATCAAAACTAAGAGAAAGCCGTTTAGCCAAAAAAAAATTAATATACAAATTTCATTTTAATAATTTATGTGTGGAGAGCCAAAATCAAAAATGCATTAATTCAAAAATATTCAGAAATTCAATAAAAAAACTAGTTTTTTAAACTGAAAGTAAGGAGCAATATTAAAACTTAAAACAAACAGAAATTACTCTTTATATGAAATAGGTTGTCCCCTCTGCAATTCCTTGCTCTTTATGCTAAAGTTTGATTCTTTGCCACAATTCTACTTTTTAAAACAATTAAAAACTTTAGCATAAAGAGTGAGGGATTGCAGAGGGGACAACCCATTTCATATACAGAGTAATTTCTGTTCATTTTAAGTTTTAATATTGCTCCTCACTTTCAGTTTAAGAAACTAGTTTTTTTTATTTAATCTTTGTTTAGGGATTAAGCATAGGGAATCATGTTTAAGGAGTTAGCTTGGTAAGAGTTTATTTATGGGTGTTTCTGAATTCATACAGTGTTTGAAAGTTTGTTTGCTTGTTTAAGTTGTTTGCAAGTTTGTTTGCTTTTTTAAGTTGTTTGGAATTAGGTGCTTGTATAAAGTTGCATGTGTTTGCTATGGCCTGCAGGCTTTTTTGCAAATAAATCTTATCTATGACATTTTGCCTTTTTTATCAAATAAATATAATACAGAATTTGTAGAACAGACAGAGAAGTTGAACAAATAGGCAGAACAATAAATGTGTTTTTATTCCCTTCACTGCCTGTGTCAATAGAAAAGCCAGGGATTTACTGTTTTCATTCCCTGGAAATTAGTCTTACACCTGGTTCCAAAAGTGAGATTGAATTTGTCAAAGCTTGGAGGTTTATTCCTCCTGTCTGTTTAAAGAAAACAGATGCATAATTGAAGTTTTGTTCATTTCTATCTTACATTTCATGGGCATCCATGGTATTTTTTCCTTTATTAATCTGTCTTGTTTTTTTCTGCAGGATTTTTTTTGTCTCATTTTTAGAAAGATAAAAATTTTTATTTACAAATTACTTATACTAGAAGCACATTTTCAAGACTTTGACCTAACTTAGGATCCCTTGTTCTAAAGGTATGATTGAATTTCTTGAAGCTAGAGATTTCTTTTGTGGCAATTTCAATGGTAAATATTTAGTTCACCCTTTTTGCAACTTAATAGTGGTAAAATAGGTAAGATTGTAAATTTTTAGTGACTGCAATATCTTTCACCCATTGCTAATTGCAGTAAAAAGGAAAGCCACTGGTAAGGACCCCCAAAGAATTTTTTCAGATTATTTTAAAAAGGCTTTACTACCCATAAAGCTGGCATAACTGGAGAAGGGGCTTCTCAGGAATTAATGACTTTAAAAGCTATACATTATACATAAAAATGCATTTTTATGCAGAAAGGCAGCAAGTTATTTATTACTAATCAACTACAGCAGGTATATCTATTGCTTTCTTTAACCATTAATAAAGATAAAATGCATGCTGAAAACTGAATGCTCTTTGGAAACTTTCTTTAGACACACTAATTGTGAGATGGATATCAACAAAATTCCAACAGGGGTTGTATTTACTTAAGATTTACAAACAAGCATATTGAATGCTTAATTTTGTGATATCCTAATCTCTAAACAGTAAACTAGATTCCTTACATTTCCTAATAGTTTTCCACCAGCTCATTTCAGCAAAATCATTTGTAATGACAATACACCCTTTGCTTGGGTGGCCTGGCCTCTCCAAAATGAAAGACAACTGCTAGTAGGCTAAGCTAGTTCTGCTTGAAATTTGCTATATGAGTTAAGGTATCACTGAGATGGATTATGTTTTTGCCGCATTTTTAACTGGATTATGAAGCCCATCTCTAAGTTGAACAAAAGATGAATTTTATCCACCTTTTGTTGGTTTCACAAGGATTTTAGTTGAACTTGAATCCTTGTGAAAATGGCCCCTAAGAAACTTTTATAAGATATTAAAAACTTCAGGGTGAAAAATGAGTTATTAAGGAGGGGGAAGCTACCCTCATTTATGAATCATTTAAGAATTTACTGTAGCTACTAGCCCCTGACAAATCTTGGAAACACAAACTTTAGATGTCAAGTATAATAAAACAAAGATGTTATTATCCTTGACATTGCAAGTTACTCAGAATTACAATGGACACCACCAAATTAAGCATTTATGTTTGCACTAATTTGTTGTAAATTCAGAAAAGCATGTTAATGTTTACATTCCATCAGAAATTTGTAATTTTGCAACAAGCCAACAACTGCATCCATAACCAAAATGATAAGATGCTTATCAATGCATTTCTGAGGAAAAAAAATATTTGATGGGAGAATTTTCTGCAGGAAAAATTCTCCACAAAGAGGAAATTCTAGCTAGGAATAGTTATGTGATTTGATTCCCCCTCCACAATACTCTGCTCTTTATGCTACAGTTTGACCTTTTGTCTTAATTCTTTAACTCTTGAAACACAAGGGCCATTTAAATAAAATCAGAAACTTTTAAGTCCTAAAAAACTGTTTCTATGTAATATAAAGAAGTAACAAATTATTGGCTTTGGGTGAAACTAATGTTACCAGATAGTACACAAGAAATTGGGCAACATAATTCTTTTCCAAATTGGGTTTTGTTTAAAATAATATGTATTTTTCAAGAAAATCCTGACATTATGGGAATGATGGGAACCATTTTTGGAATTAACATATCAAATAGCATGAAACTTGGCAAAATACTTTACAGAATTTTCAAAACTGTAATTTTGGAGGCCAATATTATCTATGAGTAAATTTATTAATGCCAAACCTGAAAAAATTAATTCCAAGAAATTAGAAGTTTATTCTACAAAGACAGTGATAGGTGATGTAGCCTATATGATTATTTCTGCTATTTAACCAACATTCTTTCTTGGGAAAAAAGAAAATAACTAAATGAAAACCATAAAATAGCCTAAACTCAAAAACATAGTCAAATAAAGAATATTTCTGCTATTTAACCAGCAAAACAAAATTAGCTAAAGAGAAAGCATAAAACAGACCATATCCAAAAGCCAGGAAGCAAAATGAGACTTGTTAGTTGTACAGGCTGTCAGGTATTTAGTCAAAATGTTCCTATTGGGTTAGTTGGTCTATACATATGGTAAACTTTTTCTTCAAATATGCACATCAAAATAAAGACTCACAATGATAGTATACAAGATGACATCTTTGTATACAAGATGATGAATAACATCATAATCACAGGTTACAACAATAAATGACTTTGTAGCAAAACAAAATAATGTATTTTTAAATAAAATCAGAACCCTTTTTTCTTGGTCCTAAAAAACTGTTTCTATGTAATAAAAAAAATTACAAATTATTAGTCAACATAATACTTGTCTCCACTCCAACATTCATTTATACATATACCCCACAATAGAGAAAATGGGGTAGCTAAGTAGAAATGCTATTTGGCAGTTGCTGCTAAAGTGTCAGCAGCTTTTGGAATTCTATTTAATTGTGCTATTGGCAGCTTTGGAACTTTGTCCATACCTGAATATACAAGATTGTGTCTAGAAAAATAATAACTTGCAAGATTAAATTGAATATTATATTACATATTACCACCATTTTTCTTCATTTTCATCTGATCCTACATCAGTAACCATTATTACATCAATAAGCAACTGTAGAACTAAATAATGTTGTGCTGTTTCTGATGTACCACTGGCAGAGTTCATTGTATGAAGATTTGAAAAAAGCTGTAAAATTGTAAAATCTAAAATTGTTTCTAGCTGGGATAATCTATTGAATTTTTTAAGTTATTTGATATTTTAGGATTTTGTAAGATATCTGTTTCAATAATAGTGAGTGTTTTGAAGAGTATCAAGTATTTGAGATGAAAGGAATGCATACAAAGTCTATAGGTTCAGTTATTTTTGTTTTCTACCTATCAAAAGACAACAGTTTTTGAACAGCCATCAAAAGAGAGAAATTTCCCTTCACAGAAAAATCCTAAATCAGCCATTGAATTTTTATGCACCCATCTCTATGCTATATTTTTCATGAATTTTGGAATATTTGATAGAGGCTGTAAAATTTAGTTCCTTTATTGGGCTTTGAATAAATCATTTTTATCTTGGACTGTGGTCTCAAAGAAAGCCTAGATTTAATTAGAAGCAAATACAGTAAACTGAAAACTGTGTTGTGACTACTTTGCTTTATAAAGGTTAAACTTGGTGAACTGAATATTTCAAATATATGTCATCCACTTTACTCTAAATTAAATCCTACCTGCAAGTTTCTGTTTCTTTCTCTTGTTAAGTTTAGGTCATGGGCCTAAGTATGAGCCTGATTTGGTTATTAAACAAGTTTCTGAAAATCATATTGCCCTAACAACAAAATGTTCCATGTTCACAAATTAATGCCCAAGAAAGTATTTTTAATTATCATGACAAATTGGCATTTTTTATATAGCTTATACCTTTGATCTGATACAAGTTTAACCTATTCATAAGCAAATACTATAAAATTATGCAAATAAATAAAAAATCAAATTCCATAAAAATGAAGACATGAAACCCTTACAATTTTCTATGAATAAGCTGAAATCAGTCAAGTATAAAATAAAACAAAATCCAGGACAAAACCAAAGTCTTTCTGCTATGCTAATTCACAAATGGCACTAATTTACAAAACCGTAAATGGGAGGGGGAAGGGAATGTATTTTGAAAATTTGAAGAGGGGGGTTCCTTGATGGATGTAGCAAAATATATATATTTCAATGAAAATTCCCAAAGTATTTTGCCAAATCTAGGGGAACTCCCTCTCATTTGATGCAGATCCATTATTAAAAAATCATTTAGTAAGCTCAAATACTTTTCAAGATAGGCTAGTGAAAAGGCCATCATTTGGAAATTTTAACTAACCTAGTCTAAAATTCTAACCTTAATAGTTCAACTGAATGTAAGAAAGTGATAGGCCTAAGCCAAAGAGTTTCAATAATCAACACTACTGTATGCTATCTCAGACACTAATGCACTGAAATTAATATAGAAACAGGATATTTAAACCAAATCTAGGTTAATGCCCACAGATTTATTGCAAAATTAATACCTTTCCATAATGAATTTGGCATTAAGTTATTTATGCAGCATTCTGCTTTTCTTTTTGTGAACAATGTAGGTCAATTTTATACAGTGGGTTAAATTTAAGATATAGGTTAGGCTAGCTTAATTAATCAGGAAACAATGCAGAAAAAATAATTGTGGTAAAATTTTAGTTTAACTACTTTTTGCTATCTTGGCAAGAGGTTATATTATTCAAACTATACCCAAGACAAACAAGTTTAAACATGCAACTAGCCTAGAATATCCTATTCATACACCCCTAGAGTGTATCTAATTTTTTTGATTTCAAGATCATTTCCAAAATATTCTAAGAGTTTCCTCTACTGGTTGGTGGCCTTAGCTACAATATTTACAAGGACTTATGCGCAGGAAGTTATTCTAAATTCAGACTAAATGAGTCTAAAACAAATGTTATGAAAATCTTGGTCATAATATTTTTTTCTATCTGAATAAGACCTTAGTTACTTCAAAAGCCGTTCCTGGTGAATGTAAAATTCAAGTAATGGCTGCATCCTTCAGCTGAGTAGCGAAGTGTGATGGCCAGTCGTACTCCTGGTATAATTGCTTTTCTGAATTTAGTGTCTTTTCTTTCTATTTCTGGCCGAATTTTTTCTAATAAGATATCAAAAGAAACTTTATTCATTCTTAAGAATTTCCAATACTTCACATTGTCATTTGACAAAATTAGTTCCTTCATTAGATTGTCATGTTGACCCTGGTTTCTCCTCTGATCCTCAGAGTAAATTGGGCGAGTCCACCATCTTCTCTTGCGGCGTGTATTACCTGAAATTATAGGTTAGTTAATAACAATATTAAAAATGTTAAGCAGTTATAAGAAAAAAAAGACTAAAAAATTACAGTCTGAGACTAATTTAATGTTAACTATAGACAATTTGACAAAAAAACGAACATATTCTTACGTAACATATCTATAATCCATTTGTTTAAGACAGATTGGATGGTATAAAAATAAAAAGAACAACAAATTTCTTTAATCAGCCTTAAGATAACTCAAAATAGGTTTAAAATCATCTCAATTGTAGCCTACTAATCTCTATTCTTGAAAATGAACCAATTTCCAAAATATAGTGCATGACAAGGTCCTTACGAAAGCTTTGATGACTTGCTTTTTTTTAGTCAGATTGACTTAATTGATAGTACAAAAAAACAAAGGGTGTTGGTCTATATTTGCCAAATAAGCAATCAGTGCATTTAGAGTCTGAATTAGAAGACATATTAAGTAATAAAATAAACTCCTAGCTACAAAAGTTATCCAAACAATTGCTGTTATACATTCACCTACCTTATTTATGGGGCAAAATATGATGAAGATATATTACAAGGCAGAAATTACAGTAATCCTAGAAAACTTTTGTTATCTGAGTTTTATACAGTCTATAAGACTACATTTGAACACATCAGGGGGGAGGGATGGTCTTATGAAAATGTCACTCATATTTTGAAATTGTATGAAATGAAGAATATGATGGTAGCCTACCTCTTTTGGTTTTTATTACCAACAAAGAGATTTAGGCTATAGGGACTTACTGTTCCATTAGTAGCAGGTTGAAGGGAAGAAAGAGCCTTTAGGAAGTACTTTATATTGTTTCAAACTATTCTTTATATTTACTTTTATGTACACTTTAAATTATAAGATCTATTTTGTAAGGTTTCACTTTTATAATACATGGATTTTTAAAGGTCAGCAGGTAAATTTATGACAGCTCAAATTACTGACTTACTATAAAAGTGAACATACCACATGATTCCTTTTTTTATGCTCTTTATGAATATAATAATTGCTCCAATTGTAAATTCAAATTTAAGCACTTTTTGAGCTCTTAAAAATGACAAATATTCAATTTAAGTATGAGTTATTGGTTGAGTTCTGACAAAATAATGCTACATTTTCTCAGCACTGTTATCTTGGTTGTCTTTGACAAAAAAATACTACATTTTCTCAGCACCAAAATTATTTATAATAAGGTTAGGTCAAAAAGTGCTTAACTTTGAATTAGCAATAAAAGCAATTATTATATTTATAAAAAGTGTAAAAAAGGCATCAAGTGCTACATTCACTTTACTGGTAAGTCAATAATATGAGCTGTCATAAATTTACCAGTCAGGACCCTCTACATGTAGCCTAGAAGGAGAGGAGGTAGGTACTTTAAATTACCTTCATAGAACCATTGTTGAAAGTTTTATTTTCCTAACCTAAACCCTTTCCAAGATAGCCAATAGTAGCTAAAGTAGAATTTTACTGCTTCACAAAATTAAAATATCACTCAAATCTGCCTCAACATTTCCAAATGTAGTAAGCTGTGTGCTAATTAGAGAACCCCTCTCCTCCCCTAGTTGTTCCAGATAAATCCTTATGCAAGGCTGTATGCAGAGCTACAAAAAAAAAATGTGTTTTCTGTATACTCGGCCTAGCTTATACAGAAAATATTATAATAGGCCTAATGAACTCTTATTGAATTATATGCATGATTCCTTTGTAAAGCAAATTTTCATGTTTCCATTCTTTGTTGTCAATTTTTGAAATCATATTTAATTAGGCTAATGTTAACACTGGTATAGTGGTTGGCCTCCTCAGAAGAAAACAATAAAGTTATGAAAACATGATGGGTAGAACATTTTGAAAAAGTGCTAAACTTTTACAGGAAATGATGTAGAAAAGAATGAAGGAAGATTATTTTATGAGGAAGAATTAGAGATAGTACTAAATGGATTAAAAATTAATTAGGCCTCAGGTACTAATAATTTGGCAGATTAGCTGTTTTCTTCTTTTTTTAATATGGTGGCTATGCCATATAAATACTGAAGATTGTGAACATGATTTCTTAAAAAGGGAAGTACATTGCAATTGTAGGAAAACTCTAATTAATTCCTTCAATAAAAAAAACATAATAAGAGTGAGTGTGGTGATTATAAAAGAATTAGCCTAGGTCCTCTGGGAAACAAATTCCTTAGTATGATAGACATTTTTTAGACTTAGAGATGCTGAAGATAAAGTTTTAAGAAAAGAACAGTGTGGTTTTAGGAAGGTGTGTGGTTTAAATTTTTACTCTTAGATTAATAATCAAGCCTGAGTAATCAGACCCCTTAAGCCTTAATTTTATAAATTATGAGCTCATATACAAAGAGCTGATATGAGAACTTTAAAAAAGTTAATGAACTTTGTATACAATTCAAGTCATAATTCTGGAGCTCTACAAGGAGGTATACTTAGGTTGCTTGGGGCTGCAATTTAAGGTAATAAATTTATTTTATTTCACAAGATCCTACCCCCCAATTCATTTGTCAACTTCCTAAAATTTCAGCACTGTAGTAGCAGGTTAAAGGGAAGAAAGAGCCTTTAGAAAGTATTTTATATTGTTTCTAAGTAAATTTTAGAACTTAATTAAGTTTCCTTGGATATTGTCAAGAAAGGGATGAAGCTCAAATAGGCTACTTTAAAGAAAACAAAAATTCTTCATCTTATATTCTACCACAAATATCTTATTCCTCATGTTAATCACGCATTAAGATTTACGAATCATATGAAGGAAATACACTAGTCAGATAGGCTAGTTAACTATTGAGAATAAAAAGGACTGAGTTAGGCCTAGATACAAGCTAGTATCAGGACTTAGATATATTTACTGGTAACAGGAGCTATGTTTGTTGGCTGAGGTGACTGCCCAGAATTCAAATACATATAGCCAGCAACAGCAGAGAACATGACCATTGAAGCAAAAACTGCATGGACATCCATGGTTAAAAATTTTAAATCTTTTGCTTCTTGAGGAAAATGGTGAAGTGTGACGGTAAAATCCAGAGTAGCTCGTAAATATTTGCATTTTTATCGACAGATGTGACTATAATGTGGAACGGGCATAACTTCTCTAGTTACTTTAAAGTTACTTGATTTTTCACCTGGAACACCCTCTTAGATTGTGGTAACTTAAGGAGGATTATGCTTGGATGCTTTTGGTTCCTAATTATACTACCTTCCGTATAATTATGCTACATCTGGTAACACTGTGTTCGAGGCCCTGTTCAGAACTCTATTCTGTTCCAAAAGATTCTGATGGGCAAGAAAGGAGTTTTTGTAACTATGACAGTGTCCGAAATCTTATTTCACAAGGAATGCTTCATCCGGATGCAGGGTTAATTCTGAATACTCAGTCCGAAAGCTGTTTTCGTCATTTGTTCTTTGAAGCTCAAATCCCTACGCAACAGCAACTGAGTAGTAGGGGAAGAAACAGAAATCAACCATTAGATTGAAAACAGCTTGAATGTAGCTCCTAATCACTTTGCTACTGCTGCAAATTAAAGTACTGGACATTCATTTGCTGTGTCTGATGGAGGAGCAATTTTTTCTCTTACAGATAATGCATGCACAATTGTCAAGACTTTGATTTTGGATAGCTTAGGTCAGACACTGGGTATATCAAGCATTTACTATAGTCTTTGGTAGGCCTATGCCTAACAATAAGTAAGGCCCATGACTTTTTTATGATGGCAATCAAGATCAAAGGTCATCACTAGATTCAAGGATCGGATTTTCTCTGGCCTTTGAAATCTAGTGGTCATGCAAAATGGGTGATCATTAGATTTGTAATATAGTGCACATCCACTTATGCACTAAATATATCTCTAGAGAAAATAAAATTTAAATGTCTCCAGAACCATCTAGACCATATCTAGTAGGCTAATAGAACTGAGATTTTCCATTACAAAGCTGCTGCTAAGAATCAGAAACACAAAGAATTGAGATTAGAAGGCAGTTGTGTTTATTGGCCTTGATTATTTAGACCAATTAGATTTGTCCTATATTTTACCACCTTTTAGCTGAATTCTTTTGTTTTGCATTTGCTTTGCTAAAAAGTTGTCTTAAAAAGTTCCAAGTTTAGAGAATTATGTTAATATTTTTCTTGCTGATCAGAACAATTGTCTTTACAATTCCTTCTGTTTAAAGCATTTTAGAACTATAATTTTTCTTATTTTGTATTATTTCAAGACTAGAATATCACAAAACTAAGCTTTCATATTGCTTATTGTATCTTAAGTAAATACAATTCCTGATGGAGTTTTGTTGATACCTGTCTTAAATTTAATTTGTCTAAATAAAATGCATATTGTTTATGGGCAGTAACTATGACTTGATTTTTTTTTAAATATTTTCTTTTTTCAAACAATTGTTGTTCTGTGGTCACATTTGTGTTCCTTCCTAAGTGGCTGGCTCTCTAGCTTGAGAATCCTTTGTCCAAAGGGCACAGGTTTAATTCCTGGCATTACCAGTTTATTTGGTTTAGGACAGGGATCAGTGATGTGACTCTGTTAGCTCAGCTTGAATTGGCCCAACTTTAAAAGGTTACCTAAAGAAATGTGGGGACAGTAAGCAGAAAGGGCATGCAAAAGCACAGGATGGCTGGCCCCTAGCTTCCTATTGCACTTCCTGGCTAAAGGACCACCTGGTCCTTTACTGAGCTTCTGACTTAGTCATATAAGCTTTCTTTTAAACTTATTAAACATAAGTACAAATGAAGAAATGTCAGTAGGGTAGTTGTTCCTTTTCAATGAATTGTTGAGGTATAGACAAGAGTGTGGGTCATGAGAGATGGCTGGTGAATGTTTTGCAAGGTTTAACAATTTAGGCGATTGCTCACGTTGGCAACTGAGCACAAAAGTAAAATTTTGTGAATGGTTTTTCTTTGTGACTGTTATACTTATGTAATGTCAAGTATTTTATAGTTAAGCTTTATTGTCTTGTTTTAATTGCAATGGCCCTAGGACTTTAGTGTAATTAAACCAACTTACATCCATCCATTTTCTTCAAACAGACAGGAGTTCTATGTTCCCTAGCTTCAATAAATTTATATGCAATTTTGAGACCAAGGGTTACAAAGTAGGTCAAAACTTGCAAATGGAACTGTGGTGCAACTAATAAATTTGTAAGGAATGTATATCAATTTAAAGAATTAAAAAAAATCATTTAGAATTCAAACAAAACAAATAAATAAATAAAAGTATCCATTTACAATCATTTAATGAATTGTCACAAATGTAGGTCACTCTTAAGATTGAAATAAACAAAGCTTCAATTATGAATCTGTTTTCTTTCAACAGACTGAAGGGGCAAACCTCCAAGCTTTGATAAATTCAATCTCACTTTTGGGCTCTTTTCAATGGGAACTTTCTTTAAATTTTTTTTTTATCAACTAAAAATAGTAGGGAAAGCACCAGGTATAAGTGACTTAAGAGACTTGACAACATTTAGAAAAAGCTACATGCAACCTGATCTAAATAAGGATGCTATTGTAGAGTATCAAAGAGAAGCCTACAGATATATCCCAAATACAGTAAAGGCATATTACAAAGAACAAGAACAGGTTCATAGAATACCATTGAAGTGGTAAAGAAACAAGAAAATTGCAAAAATTGAGATTATAAGATTAACAAGAAACTATGAAAATTGCAAGTACATTACTAGCCTCCTTCCAACAGGACAAATAAGGGGATTCACACCCCAAAGCTCTGACTATTTTCAACGACACCTTTAGGAGCAAAAAAAAATTAAATACATTTTTTTACATATGTCAAATATGACAGTTGACTCAGGAGTTTAGGGTCAGGGATTTAATACTCTGTGGTGCCACAAATGGAAGGACCTTTGCTGTCATAAGCATTGTTAATCCTAGCACACACTCACACTCAAATATAACATTCTGTAAAATCATCAACATCTTAAACAGCAAAAATAAAAGACTTTTTTTATTTTTGATAAATATTATTTGAAAAAGGACACTGCAAGGCAAATATCAGGTTCATCAGCATGCTAAATATGATGTGACAATGATAAAATTTGTTAAATCTTTTCTGGGATCAAATGTGTTAACAATAGATAGCACAGACATTGCAATATCTATTTGTCCATCCATCTGTTTGATTGAGATTCTGAGAATATGACCCTAGGTCAAAAAGGCTAAGGCTTTTAAAGTTTTCTTCATTGACATTAGGTCAAATAGGGAAAGAGGAGGGCATTCTATACACAAAAAGTAGAATTTTTTTTTGGTTTGCTGAAGTTAGTGAAAGGAGTATCAAATTTAAATGAAAGATGGAATAAATGTACATAGCGAAATATCACCAAATTGGATCCTACTAGAATTTATCAGATTTGTTTAGTATAATTTCAAGAATGGGTAAGATGCTGTCTCTGATAGTTGACCAAGTTTAAAAAAAAATCCTTTAGACCAAAAAGCTTAAAAATAAATTTGTGTCTGATACACAATATAGTTAAATATATGTAGTTAAAGGAAAATCTACCATATTTTTCATCCCTGGGAAATTAGTTTAAAGCCCTGACCTGATTAGAAGAGGTAGCTCACATCAGGTTACTCAAACATAATTCTAAAGAAGCTAGACCATGGTTAAAATACTAATACTGCACTGATACTTAGTCAATTATACTGCTATTTCAGCTTATTTGCATTGTGATGTTAACAATGGGTTTGCAGCTTTAATGTGATGATTGCTTGAAGACAGCATTATCACCCTATTTAGGGTAGATCAATATAATTTGAAAGAAAATCATATGGGAAAAATTCAAGTTGATTGACTTCTTGCTATCTCAGAAAGGGGTTATGTTAGGAAAATGAAACTTTCAGGGAAGCATCTACAGGCTAAAGTATGTCCTTGGAAGGTACTTTGAAGTACCTACCTCTATTCCTTCTCCCTCTAGAGGGCCCCAACCTTCAAAATATGTGTTATAAAAGTGAAATCTTGTAAAATAGATCTTCTGTTGAATGAAGTACAATAATATTGTTTTCAGCTTCACAACTTTGCTCAATCCAAATTTATAAGGTTTCAAAGATATGCCAATACATTTCGTAAATTTTGAAAAAAAAACATTGATATGGCTCAGAATTCTACTCATAACAGGAATTGCATTTTCAGAACTAAAGGCAGAGAAAAAGCAACTGGTAACTAAAACTTAAGATAAAATGTTGTTTTGTCAAAATTTCAATTTTGACAAACCTGTTAAACTTGTCAAACCTGTCAGATAGGCGAATTTCTGGGCTCTCTAGAGGGAGAAGGAGTGGAGGTGGGTACTCTAAAATTCCTTCCCAGGATATACTTCAGCCTGTAAACCCACCCCTGAAAGTTTCACTTTCCTAACCTTACCCCTTTCTGAGATGACAAGAAGTCACTCAACTAGAATATTAACAATCGCTTTATTAAACAACTATCAAAAAACTGCTGATGAGCTATTACTCTGCTTAGAGATAATCCTTTAGCAGGGCATGAGAAATTTTGTGTTTTCTCTTTGTTTAAAACAGCTTAATTTTTTTGCTTCAAGAATAACAGAACAAGAAGTCAATGATCACTGTATTTAGCAGTTATCATACAATTAAAGCTCTATGATCACCGAGTAAGGTGAAGATCTACATCCTTGATAATAATCATCTAAAAGCTGTTGATCAGAAGTAATTTTTTTTTTAAACTGAGATATTCTTAGCCACTTACACTGGAAGTTTTTTTTTTGTCACACATTTTTGGAATTTGAAATCTCTCTAGAATTAGATCTTACTTCCTTATGCTCTGGTCTTCCTTATGCTTTGGATATGGGTCGCCACTATCTTTCTTTAGTATTTTCTGAAAAACCTCAGATAAATGCTGCAATTTCGTAGAATTTTTTCGTGGGGTTTTTGACCTCATAACCCTGCGATAATTACAGATGAAATTCTAATCGGGACTGAGAATTCTTCGAAGAATTCCAGAGGGATGCGAAATTAATTCTGCATACTTGAGATGTCGGACAAGCTAAGTGTTCCCGATATCAAGTTGCGAAATATTTGTTTCTTTCTAAAAAGCCACAGATTACTTAAACTGAGCCGCTCATCTTCTTCATTTGGATTAACCTGTGCAGAAGAGAGGTATAACGAACACGAAGGGCCGTATTTTTACCGGCTGGATACTTGTCGTTAAACTGCTGGGGATAGGTGATTTCGGTATCTGCACTTCCCACAGTTCCAATCTAGTAAATAATTTAAGACGGCAATTAATTTTTAATTTTGCACTGCGTTTTCATTCACCCTGCGTTTTCATTCGCGCTGCGATCTTTTTACGCTAGCCACAGAATAAGAAATAAAGAAAAAGACCTACAAGAGGGTGAATCGAAAAAGTTGTGCGAAAAACATGGCTCCTAAACAAGACCGCAAACGGAAATTATCCAGTCCAAAAAAGTCTCTAGATTTCTGCGCAGGCTGCAAACAAGGTCTTGAGCCAGAATCTAAAGCCGTATTATGCGATGGATGTGAAAAATGTCCGGTTTGAATGCACTCTGGTACATCAGCAGATCCCCCTTCATTAGCTTAAATCTCGAGGCGTATAACATCCAAGGTCCCAAGTGCTTCGGCTATCGCGGACATAGTTAAAGGAGTTGTAGAGGATCTTAAACGTGATATCACCGAAATCATAGATGAAGTCAAAGAGCGTCTCGATGAACTTGAGAAAAACATGGCGAAAAAATGTACTATCCTAGAAGTTAAACAGCATGTCGAAGCAGCAATGCTGCAGGAAACATCCAAGATCAAACAGGCCATTGATTCCCACCTCGAAGACGAAGTCCGCAGACTGTTTCGACAGAAAAGAGACAGAGATAGCAGGAAATTTAACCTAGTTGCTTATGGCGTACCCCTGCAGCTAGGAATAAACAGTGACAAGGCGTTCATTGAGAAATATCTTACAGAGCAATACAAAATTCCTAACGCAAAGATTACTAATGTAAGACGCATTATAAGCCAATCACCGCCTGTCAAAAAGGTTGGGGCCACTCAGTAAAACATCAGACAAGCAGGAGCAAGCTATCAAGAATCAACCGAAAGCAGACCCCCTCCAATTCTTTTCTCTGTCCAAAATTTAAACTTGAAAAAACACATTCTACAAAGATCTTACGAGCTTCGTCAAGAAATTCAGTTTAGGACAGATGCATCACGGGAACACCGGGAGAAAAGAAAAGTCTTAGCCGCTGAACTCAGACGCCAAATTGAACTAGGAGAGCCGAACTTAGCTATCAACCACGGACAGATCGTCTCAAAAAACTCTGTGCGCCCGGGTGGCGGATACTCTCACCAGACCATGGAATGTTAGTTGCTCCATCTGCTAGCCCTGTACATAGTGTAAATAGTGACACAGAGAATATCGATAAACTAACAAGTATTGATGAACTTTCTTACTCGTCCAGTCTTGATTCGTTCAAGTCCTTCACAAATGAAAGCGCCAATTCAACCGACGATAGTAGATCCTGCAGCACTTTCTTGTCTATTGAAGATGAGCCAGTCCGAAATATCTACAATTACCAAAAGGAAGTATCTAACTCAAAAAGGAAGCAAGTAAGTCAAGATTTTTCCGCTCTAATCGCAAACGTTGACCAACTTCTTAACAAAATCAACGAGCTGAAATCTATGATTTACGCAAATAACTATAATGTTATACTCCTTACTGAGGTCTGTCCTAAGAACTCAAGAAACCAGCTCCTAGACTCACTTGCTAATCTGCAAGGATACCACGCTATATCCAATTTATCATCTAGTCATTGCCGCCGTAGAACACTTGCATTAGTCAAATCCTCGTATGTTGCAACCGCTACTGCGCATCCAAGTGGATGCCCTTACGCTCAAACAATATTCTTCGATATTTTAGCTCCAAAGAGTAAAAACCATCCCAATGTTAGAATTGGCTGCGTGTACAGAAGCCCATCATCACCTTCACCCGAAAAAACAGATGCAAAGCTAGCTCAGCTCATTTGGAAGATTGCAGACACCCAGAAGGGTGACCTTTTAATTGCGCGCGACTTCCACCTGCCGACCATCACCTGGAAAGACCAATTCCCCTATGTTACCTCTGATTCTGCGAATCCCATCATAGATATGATCCATGATACTTGCCTCCACCAAATTGTTGACCAACCGAGCCGATTCATGAGCGGGCAGCTTCCAAGCCTCCTAGACCAAATATTTCTTTGAAGACCAGAATCCCTTCTTTATACTAAGTACATGCCCCAATCGGGAAAAGCGACCATATTTCCATTGAAATAAAAACAACATTCCTCAAAGTAACTAACAGCTACCTCAAAAGGATCTTCATAGACTATGAGAAGATTAGAATGGATCTCATCAACATCTCCTGGGATGATGTCCTAATCGGCTCTTTAGAACAACAATGACAATGCTTCAAGGAATTACTGCTAAGCAAAGCTGAGCAGTACACTTCGAGCAAGCTCATCCCAAAACCGCGAAGACTACCGACAATGACAAAAGATATTACTTAAAAATTTAACTCGCGATTTATACACGAGCTTAGAATCTACACTTGCAGACGAAGCTAAGACGAATCCAAAGAAATTTTGGAGATATGTCTTTAGCCAAGACCATAATAGACGAGGCATCAGGAAACTAGTAACTGAAGAAGGTGAAGAAATAACTGATATCAACAAGCTTGCAAACTAACTAAATCAGCAATTCGTTTTTGTTTTCACCACTGAACCCGATGGTCCTTTACCCTCTTCACCTAAATACATTGTATAATCACCAATGGAAAGCATCAATCTATCACATACAGAGGTTTTCAGACGCTTACAGAAATTAAATACTGATAAATCGCCAGGACCAGATAACCTACATCCCAGGCTATTAAAAGAAACTGCAGCTATCATAGCAGAACCACTTAGGAGAAATTTCCAGACATCACTTACCTCTAGAGAGCTGCCAGCAGACTGAAAAATAGCCAGCATTACACTGGTTTTCAAGAAAGTTAATCGTTCCAAGCCTGAAAACTATCGGCCAATTAGCCTGACCTCAGTCGTCGTCAAAATACTTGAGCGCATAGTCAATGATTCAATCCTTAAGCATTTGACAACCAACAAGATCTTGTCCCCCAAGCAGCATGGCTTCCAATAAGGGAAATCAATTGAAAAAAACCTCTTGGAATCATACGAGAAAACCAAAGACCTAATTGACCAAGGAAATCCGATTGACCTGCTCCTGCTGGACTTTGCTAAGGCCTTTGACAAGGTTCGTCACAGTCGACTGCACTCCAAAATATCCACTATCGGCATCAAACAGGCTGTCGTAGACTGGCTAATGAATTTCCTTACAAAGCGCAAACAAAAAGTTCGCTTATTTGCTGCAGATGGCAAACCAATATACTCTGACGAGGCTGAAGTAAATGAGCGGAGTACCACAGGGAACTGTACTGGGTCCAGCTTTGTTTCTGATTTCCATCAATGACATATTTAACCATATTGATAATGGCATGCACCTGTTCGCTGATGATGCCAAAATCTTTGCTATTGCATGCCCTCAGAAAATCCAGCGCGACATAGACGAGACACAAATTTGGACCCATGACTTGCTTCTCCAATTTAATGCAGGAAAGTGCTGTGTATTACACCTTGGACCCAATGGCAAATTACACGATGTATAACCCCACCACCAAAGTAAGAGAAAAGCTAAAGAACAGAGCAGAAGAAAGGGATCTAGGTTTCATTATTGATGATAAACTTAAATTTCATAGCCATGTCCAGCATGTTGTTTCCCGTGCAAGCTCCAGTCTTGGACAACTAAAACGAACCATCAACAGCAGACAGGCATCTATATTTATAAAATTATACAAGGCTCTCGTCAGACGTCATCTCGATTTTGGCATGTGTCTTGCTGGTTCTTCTTATGAACAAGATGTGAGGCTCATCGAAAACGTACGGAGACGAGCAACAAAATGCATAAAAAGTCTAGCATCAACCTCATATGAGGACCACCTCAAGTACCTCAAACTACCCACTCTGGTTTACTGACGCTTGCGCAGCGATATGATGCTTACTTACAAGCTACAGAACAAAAAGTCAGCAATCTTTGGCGGCAATCTCAGTACCAGCCAGCAATACACAAGAGGACACTCCAAGAAGCTAGCAAAGTCAAGCTCCCGATCTAAAACTCGCCAAACGTTCTTTTCGAGAAGAGTCTTAAATCATTGGAATAAACTGAAAGATTCAACTGTCATCCAGTCCTTCAAAAACCAACTTGATAAAGAGTGGGAGAAGAAGCAGTGGAGGTTCGACTGGCAGTCATCAATTTAAGAGCACTACGGATAAATCCTAGAAGGATATAAAATGAAAACCAAGGCTCTTTTTTCAGAAAAGACATCCTTCTTATATCTTAGTCCCTTGGATTTTTAAGTCCCATGTCTGACACTCTGGTAGAATTTCTTTAAGAATAAGCCAGATATGTTTTGTTGATAAGACAAACAGAAATATTGCAAAAAAAATTTTACTCTTAAAAAATATTAAAGGGTTTATTGGAAGTTCCAGAGTGCTTTTATTTATATAATAACCCAACAAATTGAATTTATAAGGAATAATTAAGTATCAAATCTTTCTCTAGGTGTATCCTATGTTTGAACTGACATGAACAAAAACTTTTTGTAGAGGGGCAGAACTTTCTTTCTTGAGGTTTTTTTTTGGAACACTCTCCCTTCTGAACAAGATAAAAAATCTTAAATAAGTGTGTATGTTTGATATCCCAATCTATTATTTTTATACAACCTTAAAAAAGTTATTCCAGCTATGCCACTCACAAGACCATCTGTCTGGGTTTTACTCTATTTAACAGTGGCTCTAGATTTTTATACACTTCCATCAAGTTGATTTTAATTCAAAAAGGAAGTAAGCACCTGGAGTTGTTTTTTAACATTGGGAGGTGTATTATATAAAGGGTTGTGAGCTGTGAATGTAGTGGTTAATGATGTTCATAGTTTTCTCATACCCTTATGTTGCTTCTGTTCTGTTACCTTACCTGGTGGTTCTTCTTCATCATGTGGCATATAAGTTAAACAAAACGCTAAATGTCTATGACCAATTAGGTTTTTCAGAATTATGGCGACTACATCTTTTGAACAGTACTTGGATAATTTCCAAATATATACATTTTGGAATAATAAATGCCTGATTTTAAAGTGGTACTTATCTCATAATGGAGACGCAGTTCTTTTCCTCTGGGATTTCCCTTGACTGTTCTGGTAATTGTATATGGCTTCTATGCCAATCATATATAGGCTATGTCTTTGTCTCTGCCAGAAACTGCCCAAGATTATAGGAGGCTGCTTCAAAATGATGCTAATGGAAGCCCCAAGCATGAAATTGTCACATGTATTGCATATGCAGGAAGCACCTTTGACAAGTTAAGAAATGTTTAGAGGAGTGCCACTTTCTCTTTGAAGCTGAAATTGAGGTTCTTCAGTAGTAATGTCCTGTCAGTACTAATTTATGGTTGTAAAAGCTGGGCACTGACAAGACAGCTAGAGAAAGGGATCCAGAGTTCTGAAAATAATTGTCTTAAACAGATTCTTGGTACCAACTTATTCATTAGAGAGAAGACTAAACAGCCACTCATTATTGATAAACTTGGTGGTGGTATTTGGGAAACAGGGTTAGAGTGAGCAGCAATTGTAAGCCTCATGATGTTTGTTGTCCTCCAGGTGTTTAACAGTGGGGGTGACAGAAGGTTACACTTGGACAATGCCTAGAAAAAGATGCAGCACTCAAGAACATCCCTTGACGAGCTTTGGTAAAAGATGCTGGAGATGCATTGTCACCACCATATGTGTGTACTGGTATATGAAGTCCTATGTCTAATCTGCCAATATTCTAGTCCTCTTGGCATATTTGCTGACAATATAATGAAATATTTTTCTTTTTTGAATGTCCTACTTTGTTTTTCTGGGGGAGGGGACTCTTCAGCCAACAACCCAAACGTTTTTTACAGTAACCCTACCTTTGAATAGTCAATGGAGAAATTTCTTCTCAGGGAATGTCTCCCAGGGCTAGAGCTAATTATCTCTCTCCTGGGTTATTTACCACCTCCTTGACCAAGATTTTTTGATTGGTTACTTCTATCTCTTTTTGTGCCTTTTGATTGAGTCAAGTTACCTGCTGGTGATCCCTTCCTGAAACCCACTTTTGGGACCCGCTTTTCCAGAAATCTCAGTATGAGCTTGCCCCCTTCTGGCTTCTGTTCTTCTCATACTACACTGGCTGTGCATGATGTTCAATAAAAATGGAATAAAGACAAAGAAGAAATATTTGTGTATATTTTTTGAGTACTGAGGGCATCCTTGTCAAAAATCTGCTTTGTTTCTCTGGTGAAAATCACCTTTATTTTGTTAATTATCTTTATATTTTCTTTCTTTGTGTTTCATTTCGTTGAATGTTAAAATTGGCTTCTACATAAAACATAATTATTAATATGATTCAACAATCCAAGGTGAAAGAAAACTAGGACATGTTCTTGGAATTCAGGAAATCAAATGGGAGGTTATTAAGTCTGAGTTTCTTGTGAAATGTATGCTTTATAAAAATGTCTGAAGTCTGAATAATAGATTGACCAAATGTATATCTTAGATCTGGTAAAAATAAAGCTATACATGATTATTTGACCTGGGATCATTCAGACTTAGGGTACAACTCTGAGAGCATGAGAAATGAGACTCA
Source organism: Artemia franciscana (assembly GCF_032884065.1). Taxonomy (NCBI): domain Eukaryota; kingdom Metazoa; phylum Arthropoda; class Branchiopoda; order Anostraca; family Artemiidae; genus Artemia; species Artemia franciscana. The sequence continues at coordinate 629,047 of NW_027062675.1, forward strand.
CCTCCAAAATACTGCTTGTAAAGCTGATATTCTACCCCCTTCCCTCCCCCACCAAAAAAATAATTAAGGACTTCTGGAGATTAGTAAACATTTCTTTTTGGTATGTTTAAATTCTGCCAGGCCAGGATAAGGCTCAATTCAGGCCCTTGCACTAAGATCCTTTTTTTATTGGAGGGGAGGGGGTCCTGTTAATTGAGCAAAAACAAATGAACTACTGTATATATAAAACTATTTCTATGTGCTATTGAGGGAGTTTCAAGGTCCTTGCATACATCTGTCTCAACCCCTGCTGAGAAAAAGGTAAACAGCTACTCATACAAAGAGACCTGCTAATGATCTTTCCATATTATTGAATTCAGATATCACTTGTATCATCAAAATATTGAAAAAGCATCAGAATTCATAAAAGAGTAAAATAGAAGTATCACTGCAAAACTTAATTTCAAAGAATAAAATGGATTTGTTCAAAAATTAAAACTATTAATTTTCGAAGTGTAACTTAGGCACCATTGATCTATTTGTTTAAATGAAATAGAACAAACTAGAAGAATTTAGATATAAAACTTTGTTTCAACATGTATATTTCTTTTGTGTGACTTGATTGTTCTTGGTTTTCAATTATTATAGTTTTACTTAATAATTAATTTAAAAATTGATTCGTTTTTGTTTGTTTTAACATAAAAACAGAATGACTTTTAGGATTTATTCAATATAAAAAACTGCTTTCTTTCACTTTTTCTTTTGTTTTCAAATTTTCTAAACTGTATTTCATTGAAAACACTATGTATTTTGAACAGGTTAATTTTAATAGGGCCATATCTAGAGTTCTTCAGAGGAGGTGGCATAATTTTGGGGATGGATGTTTACAAAAGACCTTACAAAAATGCATCAAAATTTATCTATATGTATTTTGTAGCTTTTTATAAGTTGAATTGAACCTTTGGGCAAGGGAGGGGGCCAAAGCCTGATAACATCCTTCATCCTGGATGCTTTGTTTTGGTTGTTTCGTTTGAGGGGAGTTGCAAAAAGACCTTACCAAATTCATTGAAATTTGTTTATTTGCATTTTTTTTCTTTTTTGTTTGTAGAATTTAAACTTTGGGCAATGGGGGATGGGTTCTATGAGTTGAAAACTGGTAAACCCTTCACTCTGGATACATTCTTGAGTTGTTATTTGACAAAACATTCATGCCTTATTATTTTGTATTGTGCTTTTGCTTTAAAATTGCTTCAAGTATATATCTATTAATTGCTTTCAGTAATGCATGAATGACACTTATGCTATAACTGGGGTACAAGCAGGACCACTCTACAGTTCAAATATCTAGTAATTTCTGTTCTTTTTGAGTTTGATTTGAATATCAGCTGTATTTTTGTTACATGATAAGTTCATTTTTTTTTTTTTTTTGTAAGTCGAATATATTTTTCTTTTAACTTTAATATATGTTTTTTTAACTGTAATTGGGGTACAAAGGGGATGACTTCCCAGCTCATATATCTAGTAATTTTTGTTCGTTTTGAGTTTGAGTTGAATACAAGTTTTATTTTTGGGTTGTTTTGAGTTTTTGTTGAGTCTGATATCTGTTTCTTTCAACTTTTAATGCATTCTTTGCTATAACTTCTGTTAGTTTTTTTTTTGCTCTGCTCAAGACAATACCTGATTCTTTGTAAAAAAAAAAAAAAAAACTCGTTTGTTTATTTATTTAAAGACTAAAAAAGACAGACAATTGCACTTTGCTGTGGTGCAATCTTCTTTATTACTTGAAAAGGCCTGTAAAACTGAAACTTCTATTCGAATTACTCCTCTTAATATTTTTTTTACATAAGATTTTTTACAAAATCATTTTAATTGAGTGGGTTTTTGTGTGTATTAATGGTGGTAATGGTAAGTGATTCACAGTATTGGCGAAGACAGGGGGGTTTGTCTCCTCTTGTACATTTTTGCCCACCTAGGTTTTGAAAAATACTTTTTTATGGCACTTGGTATTAACCAAGTGATTCTGAAAAAGACTGGTTAATTCTGAAAAATTAGAAAAATGAGGTATTTTTAACTTACAAAGGGGTGATCGGATCTTGATGAAATTTGATGTTTAGAAGGATAGCGTGTCTTGGAGCTCTTATGTTAAATCCCGACCGGACCCGGTGATGTTGGGGGAGGACCTAAAATCTTGGTAAAGGCTTAGAGTGGAGGGATCGGGATGAAATTTGATGGGGATGATGATCGTAAGTCCTAGATACGTGATAAACATAACCAGAACGGATCCGCTCTCTTTGAAGGAATAGGGGGGGGGGGAGGGGCTGGTTAATTCTGAAAAATTAGAAATTTTTTTAATTTGATATCTTCAAATATCAAATTCATTTTGATATCAAATTTAAATTTGATATCTAGAAGGATGTTGTGCTTTAGAACTCTCATTTAGATCTCTACCAGATCCGGTTACATTGAAGGGAGTTGGAGTTGGAAACAGGAATTCTTGGAAAAAGTGAAAATTAAGGTATCTTACGAGTGGGTGATCGGATCTTAATGAAACTTGATATATAGAAGAATCTTATGTCTCAGAATCTCCTTTTTCAATTTGAATCGGATCTGGGGACATAAGGTTGGAGGGGGGGGGGAACAGAAATCTTGGAAAACGCTTAGAGTGGAGAGATTGGGATGAAACTTGATGGGAAGAATGAGCACAAGTTATAAATACAAGATTGACATAATTAGCACGGATCCGTTCTCTTTGAGGGAGCTGGGGGTTGTTAATCTGGAAAAATAAAAAAATTGAGGTATTAACTCAAGAACGGGTGACCAGATCTTAACGAAATTTGATATTTCGAAGGAACTCATGTCTCATATCTCTTATTTTAAATTCCGATCAGATCTGTTGACATTAGGGGGATTTGGAAGGGGAAACCGGAAATCTTTAAAAACGCTTATAAATGTTGTAGATATGTGATTGACGTAACTGAACTGGATCCGTTTTCTTTGGGGAGTTAGGTGGTGGGGTTCAGTGCTTTGGCGAGTTTGGTGCTTCTGGACGTGCTAGAACAATGAAAGTTGGTAGGTGTGTCAGGGAGCTGCACAAATTGACTTGATAAAGTCGTTTTCCCCAATTCGACCATCTGGGAGGCTGAAGGGAGAGTAAAAATTAGAAAAATTGAGGTATTTTTAACTTACGAGAGGGTGATCGGATCTTAATGAGTTTTGATATTTAGAAGGACCTCGTGACTCAGAGCTCTTATTTTAAATCGTGAATTTTCCTTTTAAAGCAATCTATTGATTCTTAGAATTTTGCTAGAGCTCATACCATATGAGCTCTTGACTCTTCTGACTTCATCACAAGTGCCATATGAGCTCTTATCTCGTGTTTCATATGTTCATTGAAAAAAAAAACGTTTTTGATATTTTCGTTGAATTTTGAAAACCTTTTGCCCCTCTGCTATAATTTTGGGAATTGAATCTCCAAATTTTGAAAACCTTTTGCCGCTTTCCTATAATCTTGGGAATTGACACCCTTCTAATAAGTTTTAATAACATAAGCAAATAATGTTGATTAGAAATTGAAATTTAGTAATAAAACGGTGGTAAAAGTATTTCTATTTTTCTACATTTGCCAAGATTTTGAACCTCAGTATTTCAATATTTACCTCAAATATGCTACAAACGACTTCAGAAGGCAAACTTCATTGAGAATTAAACATTATTGTATTAATAAATATTAACGTTTGCTGATAATGGGTTTCTATTGTGAATTAAGCCTTATTTGCGTAATATTTACTTCGTCTGTTTTGAGTATGGTGTTCTTTATTGCAATATTAGCCTCATATTTGTTGCCAGCAAAACTTTTCTTTCAAGACTGTGATTATAAACGTGGTTTAACCTGGCATTGTTTGTGAAAATTGTACTTTATGTATTTTGAGTTAACCTTTATATGTCAAAATTTGCCCAGAACTTACAATATAAACTTCAATCTTAATGGCTTCTAAAACTAATATTACTGCTAATAAATCACTACAGCATCCAGCTGCCTGAGGCTTAACAGCAAATATATGCTTTGAAATATGCCCTTTGGGGGTTGTGATTTCAGTAATTTGAGGCTTATTTAAATAATCATTTTGAATTATGGAAAGCATTCTATTGTGAAATCGGTTTCTATTGTGAATTAAGCCTTATTTGCGCAATATTTACTTCGTCCGTTTTGAGTATGGTGTTCTTTATTGCAATATTAGCCTCATATTTGTTGCCAGCAAAACTTTTCTTTCAAGACTGTGATTATAAACGTGGTTTAACCTGGCATTGTTTGTGAAAATTGTACTTAATATATTTTGAGTTAACCTTTATATGTCAAAAGTTGTCCAGAACTTGCAATATAAACTTCAATCTTAATGGCTTCTAAAACTAATATTACTGCTAATAAATCACTACAGCATCCAGCTGCCTGAGGCTTGACAGCAAATATATGCTTTGAAATATGCCCTTTGGGGGTTCTGATTTCAGTAATTTGAGGCTTATTTAAATAATGTTTAATCATTTTGGATCCCTCCTATGCAATCCCTGATTGGTCGTGAATCGAAAGTGTTTCATATTTCTGTAAAGTCAGAAAGAGGGGGCAATTTAGTATGGGGAATGGGCTGGAGGGAATAACTTTTAGTACGCAAATATTGCCAATTGAAAATGCATGCGTAACTCAGATTCAGGAAAATTTGTCATTTTTAAAATATGCTCTCGATTTTTCTTACATTATTTATGAGATTTATACGTCATTGTAAGCTTCAGATTTCCTTATAAAGCATAACTTAGCCATCAGGCTCCTTATAAATCGGAAATTCATAAATATCTATAAGGCCATTTTCTTGGAAATCAAACACTACTTATGAAATATTTACTTTTAAGGTTTCTGATTTCAATGAGTCATACTGCCATCTTAAAGATTTTAAACGATTAACGTTAAATAACTAAGAAGTGTAGGCTACCCAAGAGTCGTTAAGTGGTTACAAGCTGAAATTGGTACTGTTTTATCATAGGCTGAAAGTGCTACTGAGAGAAGAGGGCATTTGGAGGAAGACCATCCCCTCCTATCATACAAAGTACAAATTGTCCCTAGGTTCTAATTTCGGCAAGTTGTGGCATCTCCACCGTTCCTGAAATACGTAGCCTCCATAGTTCGTTTTTATTTTTGGCCGTCTGTATGGCAAAATTAGTCTCGTATAATAGGGAAACTTTTGACTTCATCAATTGATGTTATCTATGTAAGTCAGTAATTTTGTCATATTAGTAGAGTATGACTTGCACATACAGTATTTAAAGTTGCTGACTCATTTGATTGTACAAAATTGTAAAATCAGAATGACAAGCATTTTTATTTCGCAGGGTCATTCTTACTGTCTACGCAGCACTTGACGTTACTAACCCTTTCTTATTTGCAACATTTTGAAATCATTTGTCAGGATGAGTCGACACTTTTTTCTGGTTATTCTTGGTCCATTTCTAGGTGTCTTCTTTCTTTCCATTGTGATATAAAAAAGGATTCCATAACAATTATTTCAGTTTAGTCTTGAGTTTTGACTTAAGTAGACATCTGAATGTAAGTTTTATTTCTCATATTTTTCCATTGATGTTGAAACTTGTATAGCCGTGCACAGGTATCAGTTTTATTTATAAGTAATGTATCTTCCTAAAATTACTTTTTAATTAGTTCTTTAAGCGGAAGGTACAATAAAAGTGTTTGGATAATTCAATTCTTTCCTTAGTAATATTTAAGAATAATCAGGATCTGGCTAAAACTGCTTTTAGTGTATACAATTTATGTCCTCTCATAGCCATGAAAATGAAGGGGGAGGATGCAAACATTTTATCAGTTCTTTTCAATGAAAACACAATAAATTTAATTTTCAAAATCTAGAGGGAGGTGGGGTATTTATGGTTTAATTTTGAACAAAAATAAAAAACGTTGTCTAAAAAATTCAGTTGGAAATCCCTCCCCTCCTTCATTGACACCACTGGCTATCTTGGCCCTCTGTACGAAGAAATTCAAATTGGCTTATACCTGCTAATGATAATGTAGTGAGCTAAATCTTTTTCACAGACTTGGGTAAAATATTGATTTAATGTTTTGTCTGTTTGGATGACTAACATATTCTCCTTTCATAAACTGATTAACAAACACAAATTAATTCAAAGCCATTTTCAGATAGTTGACAAATTAAGCTACTAAGTTATAATATTTTAAGCAACTTACCTTTTTTCAAGACCTTTCCTTGGAAGTCAAGGTTTTCAAAAACTAAAAGAAATATTTTCTTTAAAAGTGGTTTCGAGTAGAACAAAACTGAATATTACAAAACTGAATATAATTTTAGTTTATATTATTAGAAAAAAAAGTTTTTCTGGAGATTGGGTTGCATAGAGATAGCACACAAAAACCGATAGGACTTTCTTTTACCTAAAGTTGCGCTGTAAAAAATGTTAAAATGGTTGAAGTTTGGTTAGTTTTTTTTTTTTTTTTTTTAAGGGCAAAGCTTGTCTGGACAAAATTTCGAAAGAAAACTAATACTGCCATAGTTGCACACGGTTGATGATTAGCGATCCTGACTCTCCCCGCGGAAAACCAGAAATAAATAAAAACTAGTTTAGCACGGAACAACGGAAAACAAGCTTTGTATGTCAGTACTTGGCAGAAGTACATCCTTAGCCTAGGTTCCAGTAAAAGCAATATTTTCTTGCAATGATTATTTAGTTGCTTCGTGAAGGAAGAATTCCAGTTTTTCAGGCAAATAGGCCATTTTGCTGCAGTCTTTCTACACAACACTATTAGCTGTGTAAGTTTTTATTGAGTTTTTTTTTGAATATGCACTGAAGAGACCCCTTTTCCTCCAAGATTAATCAGGTTTGGAGATTTTTCAGTTTATTGCTTGTTGATCCAGGAATTTACTAGCATTTCTTTTTGGTATGGTCTTGGGACTCGTTTGACAATTACATGTTTATATGTTTTATCTTTTTTTGCTGGGAATTCTTTGGATCAATCATGGAGGAGAAAGGATCTCTCTTGGTCTATATTCCGCAGATTTTTGACGAAGTAGGGAAAAGTCGCGTCGACTTTTAGTAAATCTAGAGATCTGGATTTAATTAATATTTGAATTGAAAAAAGAATGTGTGGATAATTTATATATTGTAATTTTTCCCCCCCACCCCTTGATATATCAATCGCCTACTAAATAACTCTCTGGATACGCTCGTGAGCGGAACCTACATCTGAAACGATGTTCTTTATTTGTGGATTTTTGTCATGCTTTATATATATGTTTTGTTTCAAAATGACCAATATTTTAAATTGTATAAACACATATGGTACTTCTATGTTTAATAATTGAAATTCTATAGCATCATTCTATCTTAATCATTACCGGAATCTTGCGTAAAATTGAGCAATTTTTGCGAGAAGATTTTTATTTATTATTGACCTTGACAGTGTTTGTATTTTCTATAATTTGGTTTTCTTTCCAGGTCAATGGTTTTTTTTTTGCTTTATGAATTCCTTTCTTTTTAGCAGATAAAACACTATCAGTGCGGGAAGGACGTACAAAGTGGAGCAGCATGCTAATAATGAAGGAATACGGCTTAAAAACTGGCCCACTGGTGAAGTCCTTTATGATACGCTGCATTCGACAAGTAACGTCAAGGTAAGCTTTTTATTTTAACTTGTGTCATAAGCAGTGTGTACACTCTTTGGTTTCTGACCCAGGTGTTGTTTTTTTCTTCTTTTTGGTATACCTTGGCTTAAGACTCCTCCCTCCCCCCTAGGGATTGACAATAATTTTGCAAAAATCTTCCCGATTCCACTTACAGAACAGAGAAAAATAAGAAATTCTTTTTTAAAAGAACATAAGCAGTGATTACTAATCCACGCGATTATTATTATTTTGCCTTATTTAAAGGCCTTAATAAGTAATAAAATTATTCTGACCTTCCTGTTTTCTACTCATTTCTTGGTATGTGTTGTAGTGACAACATTGTTCTTGATCCATAATGAAACTGTTTTTCTATGTCCACTCGGAGATGATCAGCTTAACATGAGCGAGATAAATGGTATCTATGCAGGTATATTTTGTTTAAACATTTGGTGTGTTGAGGTGATTAGGTTTCGATTTGATATAATGGGTCCTGGATGGCATGCTTTCCATAATTCTCCGTTGTAGTTTCCATAATTTTGTTACTAAAATACTATATTTTCATCATATTTTAGCAGGCACGTACACAGGAATATTTTTCGGGGGGGGGGGGGGCCAAAACCTTTGAAACAGCAGATATAAAGTAGCACTTTTTTTTAAATTTAGTAATGCAAAAAGCAAGTATATCAGAAAATACAGATTAACTTTAATCTGTAGTATTGTAGCGGATGGAGGGAAGACGACTGAAGCCTCAAAAGTACGTTTTAGGCTCAGGTTATGTTCATAGCGATTTAGAACCAGTGATTAATCTATTATATCCCACTGAAAGGGGAATTTTAGGGTTAACAGTGCAATATGGGTGCTGTGGGGGTAGTTCTTCTATTGCAAAAACGTAGATTTTAATGAAAAATGATAGTTTCCAAAATTGATCCATTAAAAGCTGTACTTTATCCTGAAAAGGGGGATAAACGCCCTAATATCAAGGATAATTCTATTTTGCTGTGGAAAGCAAACTCTCTTTACAAAAAAAATAACAGTGCAATTGCTAATTACTTCAAAGAGGGTAAAAAGTTAGACAGAAAATGGATTAATAATTGGGCAGTGACTTGACCGGATAATTGCATGCTGAAAAATCCCCCCAAAAAGGCTTCAATCATGTATCTAGATTCTTAATAAATGTCCTATTTTTGCTAGAAATCCCAAGAAACCATGGGGAAATTATACATTTCACAAAATTTCAGGGGGGGGGCGGGCCCGAAGCCCCCCCCCCCCTGTGTATGTGCCAGTATTTTAGTATGTTTTGTTATGATTAACCTAGCCACACTTCTGTGGCGTGGTTGATATAACAAGTAAGTGCCTATTTTTTCAACTGTGTTTTGGTAAAATCTGTAGAAAAAGGGTGCCTCTGGGAATTATTCCCTTCATGCGGATGCTACTCAAAAGAAAAAGCCACAACTATTTCTTTTGTTTTATGTTGCTTTATTTATACTTATTTTTCTACAGTCTGTGTGGTAAATATGCGGTAATTTCTTTTTGTTTTATTTTATCTTTCTAAATCTGTAATGCTTACTGAATACATTTTCTTTTGTGTCACAAAAACATGTTAGATTTTGAGGATAAAAAAAGAAAAAAAAATATCCATGCGTTTTTTAGTATACAAAATGAGAAGGCTACTCGAGGAAATTTCTCTAGTATGAACCTTAGGTAGGCTGTACAGTTTTTAGTGGACAAAAATAAATGAAAGCGACCGCAAGCGATATTAACAAATATACTAGTTTCACATTGCCCTAATATGACGCGTAAAATGAAAGGTCAATGGTAACAATATGATAGAAACTCGTAAAAAGTTTGTTGGTGAAGTTTTCAAATACCTCTATTAATTGGTTTTGTTAATGTTTTAGGAAGTTATCTAGCTATTCTAGGCATAACCCAGAATTAAGTTTAACCAAGAATTAAGAACAAGAGGGTAAAGGAGGGTTTTCTTTTTTTTTGTATTTCGACAATTTAAACCTTAGATTTTTTCGTAAAACCCCATCTCTGTAGAAAAAATTCCTAGTTATATAATAGCTCTTAATTCAAAAATTCTGCTCGGAAGGTACTTGTAGGGGTCAGCAAGAAGTTCTAAGATTTGAAACACATTTTCAAAATCCTGGGCAAGCATTATTGTACTATAAACTTTACTCGTTGAATTTATTACCATTTGTGCATGACAAGCTAAGAAATAAAATAGGCGTACTTTGCGACGATTGAATCCCCTTGCACATCTGGAGAAAATGCTCTCATTTGAGCTTTTTACATTTTGACCCTTTGTCAAGCTGTTGCAAAAACAGAAGGTGAAGATTTAACTACCGATCTATTATGTCTAAATCAGTTCATTCATTGAAGTGAAATCTCTGTCCCTCAATATTGCAGTTGCAGCATCATTATAAAAAAAGGTGATGGTATTTACCCAAAATAAAGAATAAGACACTGTGACTTATGGCAGATTGGTGATCTTGGATGTACATAAATAATATTATCCCTATCCAAGATTTTCTAGGTTTATTTATTACTGAATATTTAAAAACTGTTCAAATTTTACATAATATGTTGAAGACATTGGAAAAATTTTGGACCCTCAATTGGCGCTTGCCAACGCAGTCATGATGAAAAAGTGATTTGCACAAGGGTCATTCCATAAGTAACGAGACAATTCGCTGTAACTCGTAGACGATTTATTTACCTTACCTTAGATCCTCCTGTGCCGCCAGAGGCACCCAGGGCATTCACGAAGAGCCGCCAGTCATCCCGCATGTGTGCCGCTGCCCAAACATCTTCCCACTGGGGCTAGATCGTCGTGTGGATGTTCGACAAATCCCGTTGGTAGGTGCGAGGCAGCGTGTTCTTGGGTCTACCTCTCCTGCGAGTTCCCTGGGGTTGCCACTCTAGGATAAGCCTAGGGATCCTGTCTTCCTTCATACGGATCACGTGCCCAAGGTAACGCCATCTACTTTGCCGGATGACGTCTGTGACCCTAGGCTGGCCTGAGATAGAGCGGACTATCTGGTTTGTGACGTGATCCCTCCAGTCGATGTTCAGGATCCTCCGAAGGCAGTTGTTTTCGAAGGCTAGGATCCGTCTTTCTTGTTGCTGATTCAACTTCCAGCACTCACTGCTGTAGAGAAGTGCAGAAAGGACGTTGCTATGAAATAGTCTCAATTTCAGCTTCAGAGAATACTTTTTCGATCGCCATACTGGCTTTAGTCGGTTAAAAGCTCCACTGGCTTGCCCAATCCTCTGCTGCACTTCTCGCTGACTTGATCCTGAGTTCTCCACAGTATTGCCGAGGTACCTGAACTCCACGTCCTGCTCGATGGTTGAATCTCCGCATTTCATGTCCAGAGGGGAATCGGTTGTTGCCATACTCTTTATCTTCTCCGTGTTGATCTTGAGTCCAAGTTGGCTAGCATTTTCACGGATAGTATTAAGAAGATCCTGAAGTATGGCCTTGTTCCTCTCCATCAAGGCAATATCGTCAGCAAAATCCAGGTCGGCTAGCTTTTTGGCTTCTCCAATTTGGATGCCAAATCCTGTACAATCACGAAGTACGTAATCAATAACGAGGACAAAGAGTAACGGAGAAAGGACACAACCCTGTTTTACGCCGGATTTGATAGGGAAATATCTGGTGCTCCATCTTGGGTCCGAACACAGCATTCTGTGTTTTCATACAATGCAACAATTAGGGACACTATTTTTTCGGGGATTCCATAAAATCCACCGCAGTATTTTCCAAAGCGAGTCTCGGTCGATGGAGTCGAACGCTTTTTCAAAGTCCACGAAAATCAGGTACATTTTTGTCTCCATTCATTGGACTCCTCGATCATCATTCGTAGCACATAGATGAGGTCAGTGCAGGAACGGGACGGCCGGAAGCCATGCTGTTCGTCACGCAAGTGACTATCGAGGGCTGTCTGAATGCGCCGGAGAATAATTTGTGCGAAGAGTTTACCCGGAGTCGAAATGAGACTAATGCCCCTCCAGTTTTCACATTTTGTCGCGTCACCTTTCTTAAAAAGTCTGATGAGCGTACTTTCTGTCCAATCATCAGGTACTTTCTCAGACGTCCAAATGCTAGCAAAGAGTGTCAGCCACACAGTCATACAGACGCTAAGTGATGCTTTTATCATCTCAGCTGATATCCTGTCTGTACCTGCAGCTCTACCATTTTTCAGCTTGCAGCCAGCTTGACTGATTTCTACATCAGACGGTTCTTCGGTGCTGATTTGGAGGTTCAAACAGGGGGTTACGGGGATGTCAGGCGGATCCAGAGGGCGGGGCCCGTTCAGAACCTTTTCGAAATGCAAGGCCCATACTTCGGTGATTTCCGATGGATATGTGACAGTTTTGCCACTCGCATCCTTGACTGGTCCGTTTACGTTTCGGCTTTTCCCAACGATTTCGTTAGTAATCTTGTATATGGCTCTGGAGTCACCTCGTTTTGCCGCTTCCTCCGCCATGGCAGCTGTTTCCTCCACCATGGCAGCTTTTTCCTCCAGAAGGTTGCGCTTGTCCCCCCTTGCACTTTTTTTGACTAGTTTATCCAGATCTCTGTACAGTTGGTTCTTTAGGACTGTGTTGTTGTATTCACCACCATTAAGAAGCTGCTGTTTTAGGTTGCGTCGGTCACCAATCAGGTTCCATGTCCTCTCGGATAGCCATTGGTCTTTGGGCCTCTTGGCATACCCAACCGTAGCAGCAGCCGTTTGGCTGTAAACCTCCTTGATGGTGTTCCAGGTCGACTCCAGACTGGCGTCAATGTCATCATCTAGGGCGAGGGCTTCGAACTTGTTAGAGAGTGTAAGGGCAAATACATTTCGTATTGCCGGAGTGGAACGCTTTGCGGAGTCGAAGGCGGGGTTTGCCTTGGGACTGGTCTTCGGTGCAGCCTTTAACTTCAATGATATCCTGGCTATCATTAGGGCGTGATCGGATGCCACGTCAGCTGCTCTGAAGGCTCTCACATCTTGTAGGCTAGACTTCCATTTTCTATTTATCAGAAGGTGGTCAATTTGGTTGTGCGTTCTCCCGTCTGGGGAGCTCCAGGAATATTTGTGGATTGTTTTGTGTGCAAAAATAGTGCCTCTAATTATTAGGTCATTTGTCAGTGCAAAGTCCACTAGTAGCGTTCCGTTTTCGTTTATTTCGCCGAGTCCTTTGCTTCCCAGGACCTCAGGGCAGTAAGACTTATCATTCCCCACTTTGGCGTTGAAGTCACCGGCGACGCAGGTTAAGTCATGACTGGGAATGTCTTTTGCCACAGCTTGAAGGGTGTTGTAAAAGCTGTCCTTCGTCACGTCGTCTGCGTCGTTAGTTGGTGCATAGCACGCTACTAGGGTTAGTTTTGCATTGTTACCAGCGAATCGGGCTGTGATGATCCTTAAAGACGATCCTTAAAAGACGATTTATTTAATCAATTCAAAACTTTCGAAACCTTTCAACATTGTCTCCGGCAACATATATGTACCCGTCCCATCGCTATTCTAATTTATGCTTCTTTCTTGCATGAAATTCTTTGTATTGATCTTGAAGCCACTTATGCATCTGATTTAACTTTTTAATTGGATCGGAAATGTTTTTATGTGACCAAAGCCTCTTTATGGGGTATAAACAAATAAATGTCTGAAAGGCAAGGTTAGAATAGTATGGGTATTTGGAGCGACCTTCCTCCCCAGTTTTAAATAATTTCTTGGTTTAGTGGTACCACATGTGGAGACATATTGCTATGAAGAACAAGAGCTAAGAGCTCATATGGCACTTGTGGCGAGAAGAGCTAAGAGCCAAGAGATCATATGGTATGAGCTCTAACAAAATTCTATGAATCAATAGATTGATTTAATAAGGAAAATAAGAGGCTTAATGCCAGTCAGGATTTAAAATAAGAGGTCTGAGTCACGATGTCCTTCTAAATATCAAAAATCACCCACTCGTAAGCTATAAATACCTAATTTTTTCTAATTTTTCCTCTCCCTTTAGCCACCCAGATGGTCGAATCTGGAAAACGACTTTATCAAGTCAAATTGTGCAACTCACTGACACGCCTATCAATTTTCATCGTCCTAGCACGTCCAGAAGCACCAAACTCGCCAAATCACTGAACCCCTCCCCCCAACTCTCCCAAATAGAGCGAATCCAGTAGGATTCTGTCAATCACATATCAAGGACATTTGTTTATTCTATCCACCAAGCTTCATCCCGATTCCTACACTCCAAGTGTTTTTCCAAAATTCCCCCCTCTAACTCCCCCCAATGTCAAACGATCTGGTTGGGATTTGAAATAAGAGCTCTGAGACATGAATTCTTTCTAAAAATCAAATTTCATTAAGATCCGATCATTTATTCGTAAGATAAAAATACCCCAATTTTCACGTTTTCCAAGAATTCCGGTTTCCCCCTCCAACTCCCCCCAACGTTACATGATCTGGTCGGAATTTAAAATAAGAACTTTAAAGCACAAGATCCTTCTAAATATCAAATTTCATTAAGATCTGGTCACCCTTTCGTAAGTTACAAATACCTCAATTTCAAAATTACCCCCCCTCCAATTCCACCAAAGAGAGTACATCTGGTCCGGTTATGTCTGTCACGTATCTTAGACAGGTTTTTTTTCTTTCCATCCAGTTTCATCCTGATCTCACCGCTTTAAGTATTTTCTAAGATTTCTGCCCCCCCCCCCCCAACTGTCCCACCCCCCCAATTACGCTTGATCCAGTTGAGATTTAAAATAAGACATCTGAGTTACGACGTCCTTCTAAATATGAAGTTTCGTGAAGATCCTATCACTCCTTTGTAAGTTAAAAATACGTCATTTTTTCTTATTTTTCAGAATTAACCCCCCCCCCCCCCAATAGATCGGATCCGTTCCAATTATGTAAATCACGTATGTAAGACTTCTGCTTATTTTTCCCACCAAGTTTCATCCCGATCCCTCCAATCTAAGCGTTTTCCATGATTTTAGGTTCCCCACCCCAAACTTTCCCCAACGTCACCAGATCCAGTCAGGATTTAAAATAAGAGCTTTGAGACACGATATCCTTCTAAATATCAAATTTCACTGAGATCCGATAACCCGTTCGTAAGCTAAAAATACATAATTTTTTCTAGTTTTTCAGAATTAACCCCCTCCCCCAACTACCCCAAAGAGAGCGGATCCGTTCCGGTTATGTCAATCATGTATCTAGGACTCGTGATTATTTTTTCCACCAAGTTTCATCCCGATCCCTCCACTCTAAGTGTTTTTCAAGTTTTCGTAAGTTAACTGTTCACCTGTTCGTAAGTTAAAAATACGTCATTTTTCTAATTTTTCAGAATTACCCCCCCCCCCCTCAAACTACCCCAAAGGGAGCAGATTCGTTCCAATTATGTCAATCATGTATCTGGGACTTGTGCTTATTTTTCTCATCAAGTTTCATCCCGATCCCTCCACTCTAAGTGTTTTCCAAGATTTTAGGTTTCCCCCCTCCAACTCCCCCCAGTGTCATCAAATCCGGTCAGGACTTAAAAAAGAGCTCTGAGACACAATATCATTCCAAACATCAAATTTCATTAAGATCAAATTGGGGAAAACGACTATTTCTAATTTAAGCTGGTCCAGTCCCTGATACGCCTGCCAAATTTCATCGTCCCTAGCTTACCTGGAAGTGCCTAAAGTAGCAAAACCGGACCGACAGACAGACCGACAGAATTGGCGATTGCTATATGTCACTTTGGTTAATACCAAGTGCCATAAAAAATTACACTTTCAGTCAAGAATCCACGACGTATGTTTAAATGACAGGTTTTATGTCATGCTTACAGTATTCCGGAGTTCACAGGAACCTACCTTTTGTGACTGTCCTGAAAATAAACGAGTCAGTAATAATTAGTGTTACAGCTATATGCTCACAAAAAAGTAAGCCCTTATATTCGAACGAAACGTCGTTGGACTCTTGACTAGAGGTGTGACCATTCTCCATGAAAATGTTTTACCACATGTGTCTCACACTAAATCCAAAAACAGTTCAAAAACTGGGATGAGAGACCCTTCTAAATCATCCCTACTGCCCTGACCTTGCCAACACATGCTTCCAACGCAATAAAGTTCTGAATATTTTGTTTTAGAAAAAGAAAACTTTGTATCAATTTGAGCGGATTGTATAAATTGACGAATGATAGATGGACTTATCTGTCAATAAATGATCTGAAATAATTTTTATATAAATCTAAAAAGGGCTTATGCCAGATTTGCCTCTCACTCTCTCGGACTATCTGTCTTGGCTTTTTCTACAATTAGCCATGACTTGATACGCACAACTACTTAATATTGATTTAAATCTGCCACTGAAATGTTTGTCTGACTCGTAAAACCGAAACAAAAATAGATATAAACAGATTTTTATGCGTTTTTTGATGTGTTTTTTTTGTGCATACATCCGAGTGTGGATTTTTTTCTTTTTTATTAGTTAATTATATTCTTTATTTATTCAATATTCATTTTTTTTATAGGCTTTGAATTGCCGTTCAACAATTTGTACTGCAAATCATATGAACACCATTAAAGAACTGAAATCCATTAGGACTGGAGACGCTGTTTTGGACGATGCTCAAAAGTTTATTGATGAGTTTTATACTTCCATTGAAAAGTGAGTTTTTTTTTCTTTTCGCAATGTAAATCATGTGTCATCTTTATAACTGTAAATATGCACAGGCTCAACCTTAGAAGGGACTAGATTCTTTGAAAGGATGAAGTTGAAAGTGTAAGCACTTTCTCCCTATTTTGTAGATATTCTAAGGGGGATCTGCCTTCTTTTTGCAGGTATGGCATATGAAATTCAGTTTCTGCCATGAGCTAGTTCAGGGTATTATTATTTTGTATCACTTCAAACTTGATTTCACTGGTGATGGTGAAAAAGATTATATTTTTGCTTGGTGCAGAGCCTGTCCTCGTGAGTTATACTTGATATTTCCGACTTTCGGCCCTTGCTGATGTAACTTTAACTTCATGCATGAATTTTGACACTACTTTATAATATCCTACGCTTGCTTACGTATTCATAGACTAAATGAGCCAATTATATAATAGATTAATCTTTATTTTTGCTAATGCATAAATTAATATTTTGTAATTCCATATGCATCGTTTTGTGCATAAATAAATTTTTAATGTTTTTGGTGTTGGAAGAATCTGTATAATATATATAGTAGGAATAGTAATTATACATGGTAAATTTTATTTTTTTATTTTGCCATATACCATCTTTCCATTTAACATATTAAAACTAGTAATTGAACCTGGCGAACTTTTTTTTTATGTTGTTGTATGTCATTTTGTCATGCGTAATCTTAGATATAGTACCGTATGCCTAGCACGAGTTCTTCAATGAAACTGTTGAGCATTTAAAAGATCATTTTGAGCATTGGGGCTCTGTATGAGGGATCGGCAGTTTTTCTAATACAAGCCACACATCACGAACCATAAAAAACCATCGGGAACAGAGCAATATCAATCATAAATATGACATTTTCTCTGCTATAAAACTTGGAACCATCGGTGGCTTGGAGATTATGTCTGTGATTTGGTAACTTGATAAACTATAACTCTGATTTTAACTTCCGAGGTCTATAGTTTACACAGACCTTGAGTTTGCATGTGAGAGTGTACGTATGTCCATGCTCGTCCAACTCTCAGGTTTTAGTGGATTAAAAACAATTTTCCAGAGAGGTAGGGGGGTCGAAATGCGAAAAAGAGTATTTTTAGGCTACTATATTGTGACATTCAGGGTGTGGGGGAAGCAGAGGGCTTGAGACTTCGAACCATTGTTACGGAGAGGCTCCCTACCACCCCCCCTCCTTTTTTTCTATTTAATGTTTTTTTCTGGTTCAAAAATGAGAGAAAGTAACTTTAGGAGAAACTATAAGATATGGATCTGAACTGTCTAATTGATTAGTGTTACATGTGCTGTAGGACATTTTATTAGCTATTAATCAAGCGTTGTTGATTGCAAACTATCTTTTGCTAGGCTGTAAACGCTCGGAGTTGTGCTTCCCACTTGGTGGTTTCTTTCACAAACATTTGTGAGCTGTGGAATGCAGATGTTAATGATGTGCATAGTTTTTTTCGCACCCTCATATTCTCTATTTCCTATTACCTTAGCTTAGCGGGTTGTTCTTCTTCATCATGTGGCATATAAGCCAAACAAAACACTACACGTCTATAACCAATTAGGTTTTTCAGAATTATTGTGACTACATCTATTGAACTTTACTTGGATAGTTTCCAATTATTAGTCTGGGCGCCAGGTGTTGAAAATGTGAAACATACCTTGACGGGATGGGACAAGTATGATAATTAGACCCCCCCTCCTGCTAAGCCGACCATGCTGTTTCGAAAATTATCAAGGGCACTTGCTTGCAATGGGTGAAACACTTCAAAACTCCATGCAAACTCCATTTTATTATACTTTTGGTGTTTCATGCAAGAAAATGCATTTTACGCAAAGTTTGAGGTGCAGTTTTCCGCTCAAAGACGAGATAGAAATGCCTAGAGGCCATAGAATGTCTTCATAGCAAACTAACACGATTAGTTAAAAAAAAAGTGGCAGCAATAACGCAGGTAAAGAAACTAAACAAAGTCAGAATTAGATCTACGTTGCATGGGCAACGTGAGGTGTTGCGGCAACCTTTGCTCGGCTTTGCCGAGTAAAGTGTTGCGAGAGCAACACTTTGGTTATGTTTCGTCGCTGCGACTAAACGCTGAAGTTGTTAATCTGTAAGGATGCTTAAATACATACTAGGTACACCAACTCGCAAAAGTTGCAAACTCCTCATTGCTAAAGATGATTGTAGCCTTACAGCCGATTATTACTTACAAGTCCCCTACATGTCTTACCACTGGAACCAAATTGGTCTTACCATCAAATACAACGGAAACAAAAAATAGGTACACCAACTAGTAAGAGTTGCGAACCCCTCATTGCCGAGGATGATTATGAGCTAACAGCCGACTGTTGCTTACAACTCCCCTATATGTCTCACAATTGGTATCGGCCTATTTTTGGTTTCAGTGTGTACCTTACTACTGAAGTTGTCAACCCCTTTAAACTTTCAAACTGGTATATCTCATGAAGGAATTTTTGTACAAAAAAATGGATGACATATACTTTGATCAGCTCATCAAAAGCTATCGACTGCCGTCGAAAAAAAAATCTATCTGTCTTAGTTCAAAAGCTGACTTTTTTGCCGTAGGCCAACTTTCTAACGTCATCACTTAGAAAGGAGCAAAGGATAAACTCTAATTTCTTTAGCAATGAGAGAACTTTTAAAGTTTAAGAGGCACATCTGATACCATTTCTCTACCGCAATCCCAAGTGCGAAAAACCGAATGATAAACTCAGCTGAAATCACGAACAGAAATGGGTAGAAACAATAGATCGCAGCACTTTTGGACCCGTGGGAAAATGCCGCTTTTTTGCTTCTCTAAATTTTTCTATTTATCACTCAAAGAAGATATATTGGCTGTGGGGCAGGGTAACTGTTGCATATATTTAACACTTATAGATTTTAGTCCATCTTCAATTTAAAACGGGTGCCTGCCTGCTTGCCTGCTAGAACGGAGCTTTCCACTCCAAAGCAGAAACATGGTTTGATGAAGTGAAAGCTTGGCTGCATAACTTCAGATAGTCCTCTCTGACATAGGCAATACAACTCCTCTTCACTTCACACACTATAGGCTCTGGCTCAAGGACAAGCAAAAACCATCCTTTTTGGCCCCAGGCAAGAGTTCTACGAAGCTTTCCAAAATGTAAAGTCATATTCATCAATCCGGCCTAAGGTCCACACTTTCCGTAAAAACCGCAGAGGTTAGACCCTTACCACTTTCTAGCAATAAGCTGAAATCGGGGTGCTAGGAACAAAAAAAAAAAAAAAAAAAACACGCCAAAACCAAAGTGTTGCTCTCGCAACACAATTAACACTATTTATTTATTTCTCACTTTCCCAAATTCATAATGTTTTTTTTATTAGTATCCCTCCATTTCAAGTCGCGCACAATGATTCCTCGTCTGAATCGCAGCACTTCCCACAACAAGAGCACAAAATATCGCACCTTCTTTCTGCGCATGGACATTTTTGTCCACAAGATTTACACTTGGAATAAGGCGAAGTTTTCTGAATAGTGGATGGCCAAGCCGGAAGGGTTGATTTAATGGGTACTATGCATCTGTTCTTCATCTCCCGTCCAAAACTAAGTGAAGAAAGATACGAGGGGCGAGGCATAAGGACCTGCAGCATAATGGGCCATTGGTAAATGCACCGTTTCGCATGTAAGGCAAAGAAGCCGTCGGTTTGAGGCGAAGGGTACAAGTGAAAGGAGGTCATTCAAACCCGAAAATTCCTGTAGGTTTCTGTGTGAAGCGATCAAAATCTCACAATACAGCTTCATCTTCCTCAAGCTCAACTACTCGGTCGATTTCTTCCAAAATCATTTGAGCAAGAGCAGATATTCGAGGTAACCACGGCAGGACTGCTCTAAGGATCGTCTGCTTTTCTTTGAAGAAAATGAAGCTCAAAATATCACAACCGGTGAAACAGTGCAAAAACGCAATTGAATTCACTATAGATGGTGGGAGTCTATCTGGAAGTTTAGTGATTGAAATGACTTTGTCCTGCAAGCAAACCAACCCATTAGGAGTGGTCTTATAAGACCCCGTCCTGGTACAGAACCCCGCGTGCAAACACATTAGGAGTGCAAAATCGCAATTGAATTCACTAGAGACGGCGGGAGTCTATTTGCAAGTTTAGTGATTGAAATGACTTTGTCCTGCAAGCAAACCAACACATTAGGAGTGGTCTTATAAGACCCCGTCCTGGTGCAGAACCCCGTCTGAAGAGCGACACGGATATCTGCTTCTTCATGTATGCTCCTCAGTTCAATGGCAAATCTCTCGCAGTTGACAGTCTGGATACCTGGAAGCAGGTCAACTACTTCAGTTCTATATGCAAGTCCTCCTCTTTGGTACTCTGGAAAACATGCATTCGATAAGCTTTACTTTACTTTGATTAATTTTACTTTAATTTCAACTTTAGTTTTATTTTTTTTCAGTTTAAATTTTAATATAGTTTTAACTTTGTTTACTTGAATTTTTACTTTCTTAACTCACTTTAATTGCTTTACTTTAAAGCTTTGCTTTAATTACCCACAATTGTATTTGTCAATAATATGTCTGCTCACAATTTGGAATTTAGGACCTTCATGAGATAGCTAAGAAATAAACATACCATTCAATTCAGAGTTCAATACTAGATCTAAATATTAACGATCATTTCCTCTTGAAATTCCTTGAAGAAATTTAGTATAGAGTTGGAGATTGTTCGTTGACCCTGTAGTGAAGGATACAGAGGCCCTGCTAATAGAACCCGAATATACAGTAAAAAGTTATTTGTTTGTATCCTATTTCTACTAGACAGTATCTTATTATTGACTGAATGATTATTGCCCAATTAAGCGAATAATATTCAATAAAAAAACAAGTTGTTTTTATCAGGGGGAACTAAACTGTACCTGTACCAAATTTAGAAGAAATATCACTGATTGGACTTCGTACATCCTCTAGATTCTATTAATCAGTCTTTTGGGGGAGACGGGATTTGGGGCCAGGCTATAGGGTTGTGGGTGGGGTGGCCTAGACCCCAAAGTCCCAGAAAGCTGAAGATTAAAACGAAATCAGGCTTTCCAAATTCTGGTAACTGAAAATTCTAGAATTTTCTAAATTATGTGAAATGATTATTGTATTCAAATAAAGGATTAAATTATGAATCACATGGTCTGTTTATTTCATATCTATCTCATTATGGCCTGACTGGATGTAATCCATGTTGTGGATAGGAAAATCCTTTCCACTGAGGTTCATGACCAACTTTGTGTCAGTTCTGATTCCTGGTGAATAAGTGCCAAAAATACGGCTATTGGTTTGCCGGTCAAATTGATGGATCAAGAGAGCAAAAGAAAACTGACGTTATATGGGCCTTAAGCGTAGAGAATTCTAATTTCAACTTCAGAGGAATACCCTTTCACTCAAGACTTTTTGGATAATAGAAAAATTACTCAAAGAGACCAAGTGATGACATACAAAAAAGGCCTTACTCACAAGTAACATCATATGCTATGCAACCTCCACTTAATTAACCAAAAACTATCGCCAGGAACTTCTTTCTCCACTTCTGTTGTCTTGATTCGGTCTTGATACTAAAGCAACAGCAGTCAAAACAAAACCAATCTTGCTTTTTTCTTCTAAAGAACACCAGAAAATGACGTATGAAACCGGCATTTGCGGCTTTTGCTCGCTAGATAACGATTTTCAGGAAATCTGAAGTCCAGATCCAAATTTAATAGCCTTCCCCCCTTGTTTTAAAGGGCAGTTTTTGTTTTCGGTATCAGCATTTTTTTAGGTTATGTTTTGGTATGTGTTTCATAATAACCCCATTCCGTTGTGCACCCTTCTTGAAATAAGCGTGATAGCCAAGCGTGGCGTCCTTACTATATCTTCATTTTTGGAATAATAAATGCATGCTCTTGGAGTGGTAATTAGCCCATAATGGAGATGAAGTTCTGCCTCTCTGATCTTCTGTATAATTTTTCTCGTGATGGTACATGGCTCCTATACCGTTGCTATACATGTCCGCGTCTCTCCCAGCAACTCTCCAAGATTATAGGCGGCTTCTTGAAAATGATGCAGATTAGCCTCCAAAATTCTAGTCCTTTGGCATATATGCTGGCATCATTATAAAAAATGTTTCGAAGCTCCCTCAAAAAGATGTTTTAACAGTGTTAAAACCTCATTCCAAATGGGAGACGGTAGTCCCGCTCCTGTATTTTCCCAGTCAGATCTTCATCAGTTGCCAAATGTTGTTCGATTTGTTTTCCTTCTTTAATGCGAGTCTTTCTTAGGCCAATCTCCCCTTGAGAAAAGAAACTGATTTCATGCCACCAACAGCCTCGATAGCTTCTCCAGTTATCCCACTTTTGCATAGTCGATGGAGAAATGTCTTATCAGGGTTATGTATCCCAGGTCTAAGGCTAAGCATCTCTCTCCTGAGTTATTCACCTCCTCCTTGACCGACGATGCCATCTTTGCATCTTTCCTTTGTTATGGTGCCCTCTAATTTCACCAAGACAGTATCAGGAGAACAGTTCAGATTGTCTTCCATAATCTCTGGTTCCATAAGAAGGACAACATCTTCATCCTTGAGGGTTCGTCAACCACCTTTGCTGACCCATACGATGATCAGCTTCACGAAATCAGTAAAATCCCTCTTTCTTTTGGTGCTCCAGGAGCCTTTTTTTTCCTCTTTACTATAGGTCGCTGGTTTGCTGAAGCATTCTTTGGGGGGTTGCTTTTCGTATATGGTTAGCATTATCTCTTTTTTCCCTTTTGGTTGAGTCAGGTTGTCAGCTGCTGATCCTTTCCTGCAACTCGGCCCTGGGATCCAAGAAGACGCCCAAAGAAAGATACAAAAAAGCACTTGCGACAGGGCGGGTACATAAAACTCATTTATAGAAAAAAGCTGGTATTGCAGCCATGACAACTGAAGATTTTATATCGAAGCTTAACTTGGGCGTCTGTTCATTCGCGTTATTATTATTTGGTATTATTTGCCTCTTATTAATAGTTTGTCCTAGATGAGACATATTAACACTGACAATGCAATGTTTTATCAAACAAATCCTAATTCGTAAGAACCAGAAAAAAGAACTTTTCCTGTGTAATATGGACCAGTGTTAGACTTCCAGAACCGCGGTTGTGAATAAAAGTGCTGCCACCTACGAGTACGAACTAATTACAGACTTTTTGAGAAAGAACCACAGATGGCATCGCAGTCATCTAAGCGGAAGAAAGACAGTCCGATTAAAGGCCAAGACAAATGCTCAGCGTGCGCGGTAGCATTAGACCCTAACTCATCTGCCCTTGAATGTGATTCTTGTGAAAATTGGCTATGTATAAAGTGTTTGGAGATGCCCCTAGCTGAGTACAATCTTTTCACAAAGATGACAAGGCGAATTGGTTGCCAGTGGGTATGCCCAGTGTGCAAACTCAGGGCACCGCAGTCGTCCAATCAAAGTAACATTGGTAACCAAGTAAAAACCCTCCTTTCCGAGTTTGAAGATCGAATCACAAAAAAGTTTGATGATTCGTTCGACTTATTTAAGGACAGTATCACAAAAGAAATAAGCGAGGCAGTAAACCCACTCAGTGATCGGATCTCCAACATTGAAAGAGACATGGCATCTAAGTGTTCTGTTGCTGATGTCGATAGCAGAATTTCTAAACTAGTCGCGGAGGGAAAAGTTGGTACTGACCTAGAGGACCAAGTCCTAAAAGTGATGAGGCAGGATAGGGACAGACAACGCAGGAAACTGAACCTCATCGCTTATGGTGTCTCACCTACAGACGATGATACAAACTTTGTGATCCAGCACCTAGCCTCAGATTATAGTCTCCCCGGCGTCAAAATTCTGAACCTGAAAAGACTCGGTGCAAACAACCCACCCACCCAGCAAGTCCCAGACCGCCCTCCCCCGATTCTTTTTAGTGTTACAGACATTGCCACCAAGGTAAAGATCTTGAAAAAATCCGTCGAGCTGAAAGCAGACATACAGTTCCACAGCGAGGAGTCCCGAGAGGACAGAGCTAAACGTAAGAGCGCTACAGAGGAACTTAAAAGACGGATTGCAAACGGTGAGACTGACCTCGGAGTACGGAACGGCAAAGTCGTTTCAAAAAATGGTCAGCGAGCTCCACCCCCAGCATTGGGGGCGATGGAGCACTAGATGCACAGCCAGACGAAAGACATGTAAATAGTAGTTTAGTGTCATTTAACAGTGTATTATATAGTAGTTCCATATCAGCTCAAGAACATTCATCGGAATGCAGTTTTGAAACTGCCAAATCTGACACTAGCTGCGTTCTTTCTGTTGAATCGGAATACAACTCGCCAGATTCTTATTCAACTGACGCAGCATCTAGCGAAGCAGACGAAAGTCCGTCATCCAACGATGACGTGCTAGTTCCAGCGGGCTCAGGAAGAAGAAGAAGCAGACAGAAACAAGTGATGAAAGTGTTGTCAACAAACATTGACTCCTTGCCAAACAAGCTGAATGAGCTAAAAGTGTTGCTGGCTCACGAAGATATAGACGTTGTGTGCTTAAGTGAAATTTGCCCAAAAAACTCTCAAAATAGACTGGAGGATAGCCATATTCAGATACCAGGATACACAGTCATTTCGAATCTGGACAGACCCAATGTGAGGAGAGGAGTTGCCATATACATCAAGTCAGCCTTGAAGGTAAATAACATTGACCTTTTCACAAGTGCCAATTATTTTTGGGTAGAGTCTATCCTGGTTGAATTGACAGTAGGGTCTGAAAAGTTTAGAATTGGCGTGATTTACCGTAGCCCTTCCTCCCCCAGCTCCGAAGAATCATTTCAGTATGTGGCAAATATTATAAATGAAATGACAATATGTAACCCCAAAAATGTCATCATCACAGGAGACTTTAACATGCCGGACACCAGGTGGGTCGATGGTTTAGGCTTTACTCTTCAAAACAACTATACCAATCCAACTCTTGAAGCCTTTGCTGATAACCTGCTGGTCCAGACAGTTGAGTTCCCTACCAGACATAGAGATCATCAAACTCCATCTCTCCTTGATCTCGTTCTGTCAAACAACCCCGAAAAAATTATGTCAACAGCAAACTTACCCCCCCTTGGAGCAAGCGACCATCTTTGTATCCTGAGTGCAATAATCTTGAATCAGATACCAACCAACAAAATCAAACGAACGTTTGTTGATTACAAGAAAATACGCCAGGACCTACAAGAGATTGAATGGGAAAACTCCTTGCAACAAGACACTGAAGCATCCTGGGAGCTTTTCAAGGACATACTACTGAGTCTTGAGTTGAAGCATACGAAAACTTACTTC
The DNA here is from genome assembly GCF_032884065.1 of Artemia franciscana. Classification (NCBI taxonomy): domain Eukaryota; kingdom Metazoa; phylum Arthropoda; class Branchiopoda; order Anostraca; family Artemiidae; genus Artemia; species Artemia franciscana. The sequence continues at coordinate 654,699 of NW_027062675.1, forward strand.
TCAGAACGTCCCAGAACCCTTCCGTATATGTCACCACAGCTAAAAAAAGTCATTAATAAGAAAAAGAAAGCTTGGTAAAGTATAAAAATTGTGAGAGTGCAGCCCATCTAGAGCAGTACAGAAAGGCCAGGAACAAACTGAGAAATGCGACCAGAAAAGCAACCATAAGATATGAGGAGTCGATAGCACTAGAGGCAAAAACCAATCCAAAAAAGTTTTGGAGATATGTCACTTCAAACAACCCAAGCCGCAGGTCGATCCATCATTTTACCTCCAGCGATGGAACCAAAATAACCGACCCATTGGTAATGGCAGATACCCTCAATCAATGCTTCTCGTCAAATTTCTCTAAAGACCCTGGATGCCCCCATCGGATATGCCAACCACCCACATCAAACACCCTATGCCACCGATCCAGTTCACAGCTTGTGATACTTACAAGCGCCTAAAAACTTTGGACCCATCCAAGGCAAAGGGACCCGATGGCATCCATCCTAGGTTGCTGAAGGAGACCGCAGCTGAAATAGCGGAACCCCTGACAAGAATATTCCAGATGTCAATAGCTTCCAAAACTATTCCCTCTGACTGGAAAACAGCAAATGTCATGCCAGTTTTCAAAAAAGGACAGAAAGATAAACCACAGAATTACAGACCCATCAGCCTGACTTCTGTCCCATCAAAAGTCATGGAAGGCGTCTTAAATGATGCAATCGTTGCACATCTGGAAGCTAACAGCCTGTTATACGATGGACAACATGGTTTCAGGAAGGGTCGCTCTGTGGAGACAAACCTAATTCAATCATATGACATAATCACCAAGATGATTGAGGAAGGCCTTCCAGTTGACGTACTCTTGCTGGACCAAGCCAAAGCTTTCGAGAAGGTAGTACACTCGTACCTGGAAAGGAAACTAGAGTTCTATCAACTCCACCAAGATGTAAGGGAATGGATTATCCAGTTTCTCAAGGATAGAATACAGAGGGTGATGATGTATGATGAGGAGGGGAATCAAATCATGTCAAACCCAACTCCAGTGCTCAGCGGAGTTCCGCAAGGAACTAAACTGGGACCTACCCTCTTCAACATGTTCATCAATGACTCAGCCCAGTCAGTGCAAAATGACCTTAAACTGTTTGCAGACGACTCGAAATTGTTTGGCCCAGTCGCAAACAACCAACAGTGCGCAGCTCTGCAGGCAGACCTGCACACCCTCAACAACTGGTCCTCTTCCTGGTCCCTCGAGTTTAATGCTGAAAAGTGCAAAGTCCTACATCTTGGCCCTAAGAACCCAGGAATGACATATACAATGACAGATCGTACTGGGAAGCTCATAACTTTGGAAACTGTTACCGAAGAAAGAGACCTTGGGGTCATTGTTGATGACAAAATGAAATTCCATAGTCGCAGCAAATACCTAGCTGCAAAAGGCAACAGGTCCCTTGGTCTCATCAGACGTAATATCACCAGTAGATCTCCCAGGACAATCAGGAAGCTATATACAGGACTGGTCAGACCGCAACTTGAGTACGGAGTCTCTCTTGCCGTTCCCCACTATGTCGTGGACAAGAAGATCCTTGAGAGCGTTCAGCGGAGGGCTACAAAACTACCAACCAAATGTAAGAACCTCTCGTACCCTGAACGCCTCAAGAAACTCAAGCTCCCAACCCTGACGTACAGGAGGAAACGCGGAGATGCAATCCTGACCCACAAGCTGCTGGAGAATGGTGTCACACCAGGGCTTTTTAATAAGTCGCTCTCTAGCCACACCCGGGGCCACACCAAGAAGCTCCAGCAACAAAGAAGCTCACGGAGAGAACGTTCCAACTTCTTCTCAACTCGTGCTGTTCCACTGTGGAATTCCCTTAGTGAAGAAACAGTTCAGTCCAAAACTGTTGACAGCTTCAAAAAAGCAATTGACCGAGACTGGGCAGCGATGGAGTGGAAACTACACTGGGAGGCCAGTGGATCTACTCAACGGAACTAGACAACGCACTTCCACCTCCATCACTCAACCGGCGAATCTACAGGATGTTCACCCAACCTTATTCGCCGGCCAGTGCGATTTAAGGTAATTTAAGGTAATAGTTGGGGTGGGATAACATACACGTTGATTTAAGATTTTTTTCACCCTCCTCGGAGGGGAGAGTGCTGTGAAAAAACCTCAATAAAGGAATTTTGGTCTCTCCCCAACGCAAAGTTTTCAGTCATGTGTATTCAAACATATCATATACCGAAAAAAAGATCCAATACTAAATCATTCCTAATAAATTTTATCTTTGCAATTTTTACGATATATCAAAAATCTTTGCAATATTTGTGTTTTCTTACTAATAAAACTGATTTGTTTAATCTTGAAGAAATTTTCTTGTCGCCCCAGAAATGCTTAATATATCCAAGGGACTAAGATCAAACAGTTCTTGGAAGCAAACTGTAGTTAAGGAGCGATACGGCTCAATAGTAACAGAAAGTCTAAAAAACGGAATTTTGATACCGATAGATACATCAAAAGAATTAGATTTGTATGCTAATTTCAAATATGTAAGTTTCATCAAGTTTAGTCTTACCATAAAAAGTTACGAGCCTTAGAAAATTTACCTCATTTTCGAAAAAAAGGGGAAACACCCCCTTTAAAAGCCATAGAATCTTAATACAAATCACACCGTCAGATTCACCGTATCAGACACCCCTGCTAAAGCATTTTTTTTTACTTTCAAAAGAGCTATTTATTCTAACGGCCTTTGTGATTCAGGGGTCATTCTTGAACAGTTGGAACAAAATTCCAATTTTATTGTAAAGAACGAGGTCTTGACGAGGGTGAACCTCTTCATATGCGTAATAATATTTGTTCGTTTTAAGTTTTAATGTTGCTACTTACTTTCAGTTGAAGAAACTTGTTTTTTTATATAATGATAATCTGGGACCACCGGTTCGATATGATTACCAATGGGAAGACAAAAAAAAAGATAAAACATATAAAAACAGTTCCGTGTTCATGTACACAAAACGTAATTTTGTATTTTACACATTAGAACTTGAAGTATCTACTGGGGCTGCAGGGTTCTCAGATATGTTAATTTGGCTTTATTATTTTCATCAAGACCACTTGCCCTTTTGTTGGTGTTTTTTGCTTTTTCTGAAGATCAGGCTCTTGAGTTTTTTGGGTAACCTGAAACTTGATGAATATTGCATATTTAGGATCACTAAAAAAATCAAAATTTTTCTATGTATGTACTACTGTCAAAACTACTATTTTCGAGTCTCGGTTACTATTAGCATACGTTCCATATTCACTTACTGTTCGTTGCCACGAACTTTTTGAAATCAATACCTTTTTTTTACAATATTTGCATTCTCCAGTGAATGATTTACCACACGAATGAACAAAGTGTATTCCAATAAAATACATAAGAAAAGAATTTCTTAGGGTATTATCAACATGAAAGAATGAAAGTCCTAATAAAACCTAATGTAAACTTTTCTAAGGAAAATTGTTTTGGCCCTATTATGGTTTCGGTACTGCTATTATCATGGACACATATTCTACTGATGGGTTTTTAATTTTCAAATTATTTTTTCTTACGTCCAATAGTATGACGCCCAGCTGTGTCAAACATTCCACCAATATGTAATCTGTTATTCAGTAAAAACCAGACACATCTATCTCGCTAAATTTTTGCCTTTTATTTTAATTTGATACTTACCACTCTACCAGAGGTGGTTTTAGCAGGACAGATGAGGCACTTGCCCCGGGCGAAAAAATTTTGAGGGGTGTAAACTTTCAAATGAATGATGTAAGAGTTACAATCATTTTGCGATTTTTAAAATTTCATTTTAATTAAAATAAAGTAAAGGGCGCGGTTGGCAGTGGACATAAAGAAATTGAATCCGAGATTTTTATTTGCCCATGTAAAGTAAGAAAAGTCAGATTTAAATAAATAAAAATTTCGTTGATCAATTTTGTTGCTAATAAGTAGCAATTTTGTTAGAATTTGGGCTGCAAATTTTTGGAGAAAGGGAGAATTCTAATCAGGGTTTTTCCCCAGGCGCAAGAGGGGCCAGGACTGCCACTACAATTGTTGACCGCGTTCGAATATATTAGAGTGAACAAAGACGTTCAGAATTATATTTATTTATGTTATTGCAAAGAATGCAATTTTCATGAAAAATAGGGTGTGATTTTCGTAACTTTAATAAATAAAATTTACAACTTTTTTTTTTGGCAAGTTTTAATTCACAAAAAGATACATAGTAGTAAATCTAAATATGTGTGAACAGTGGGCAAATTGCTTAACTTGCGACCCTTTTATAAGGGCTATGTGGGGTCTTGTTATCCCCAAAGGTATATCTATAGGGGACTAAGGTATAGAAATGATTTCATTGTTAGAAAACAAATCTTTTTTTGAATTTTACACCCATCTAGGATTTATTTTTATCTTAAAAGGATAGGATGAAGGGCTGGCTGGCGTCATTACTGATCTGCTATATGGGTGTCTATGCGTGAGTTGGCTGTTTGTTGAGGATTTTAAACATACTTTTTTACATTTAGGTATTTTAGCTAGCTTCCAGGTACCCCTCACTTACTTTGAAGCGAGTATTATCTGCTCAGCCGACAGGGGTGTCATGAAGGGGCTACCTTCACTCATTGTTGCCAGGTTTTGCTAAAACTACCATTATCAGCTAAAATTGTTCATAGCATGTACATTCACGTATCTTTTACAGGAATATCAATCGATGAAGATGAAGAAGGGGATTGTAAAGTTTTTTTTCTATTTTGTTAGAATATACAGAAAAAATAGTATCTATCAAAGTCTAGGGTGGAGGTAAGACGCTATTGTTTTGTTAGTTTCTTGCTTAAAATAACAAAAACTGTTTTCAGAATCTATTGGGTAATCGCCTCTCCCATTTTATTGACTCCACTGGCTTCATCTTGTCCTTCTCTTTGAACAAATTCTAATGGTGCTGTATCTAATAATTCCAGTATGATAATATGCAAGTTGTAAGTGAATCTTTTCAGAAGAAATAACTCCTTTTGATTTAACTTTTTGTCCGTTCAAATGATCAACATCTTCTCCTTTCATAGACTTGTTAACAAACACAAATTATTGTAAAACCGTTTTCAAATAGTTGATAAATTAAGCGACTAAGCTACAATACATTAAGCTAATTTCCTTTTTTTCAAGACGTTTTGGTGGAGCTCAAGACCCTAAAAAAAAAAAAAAAATGTCTTCTTTCACATCTGATTTCGAGTAAAACACAAATGAACATAGGATTTGTGGCATTCAAAGAAAAACATTAATTTATGTTCTTAAATAGAAATTTTCTGGAGATTGGGTGAAATAGAGGAAGCGCATTGGAGCCGGTAAGACTTTCGCCTGAAATTACGCTGTAAAAATGTTGAAGTTGTGCCCTTTGGTTGTTATTCTTTACAGCACATATTTTGTCTGAACAAAATGTGTAAGGGGAAATCATTACCGCCGTTTTTGCACAAGGAGGATCAGAGATCCTGACTATCTCCGTGGAATTCCATAAATGAATAAAAACTGAAATGAGAAATGAAAAAAGGGTTTGAGACTTGGAACCATTGTTTCAGGGAGGCACCCCTGCTCTTCTTTTCTGTCCAATGTCCGCAAGTATAGCGATGAATTGCCCTAATTTCAAATCTTCTTTGTGTTGAAAAGTTGTCATTAGGAGATCGTTATTCAAATAATATATGGCTGTTTTGTGTACCTGACTGCTGCATGCCCACCTCATACGAGCGATTGTTACCAAAAAAGATTGAATCAGTCAAACTCCAGAGATCTATGCTTTGAAGTCATGGAAATATGACATAATATTCCAGAGAAGAGAGTTTTTAAAAGATAATTAGTGGGCAATATTTTGTTGAAAGATCATTAATTTTATGGTCAAGCAGTGATTTAATTTGTTATGATGGTTTTTGTTAACTACAATGTTTATTATTACATGAATCCTGCTATCTTGAGTAATAAATTTACTTTGGGATATGTTGTGTTTTGACTAGGTTGAAGCTATCTCATAAAAAATGATGAGACTCAATTTTTCGAAGATGAAACAACGAGAAATACAAGTTTTCTCTGTTGAAATAATACGTGAAACTCCAGAAAACTATGCATTGAAGTCAGGGAAACATGGCATAAATATTCCAGAGAAGGGACTTTTAAAAAGACACTCGTTGGGCAATAGTTTGTTAAAAGATCAATAACCTTATGGCCAAGCAGTGATTTAATTTTCAATAGTATCTATTTTTAAATAAAAAGCATTTGATGTAGCAATTTATTTAAAGTAAGCCACTAACCAGTTTTTTTGCGATTTTTCAGAACTCCGTTATTGGCTCTTATTGATGTTATCATTCGCATTTGCAGGGGGGTAAGGGTTAGAGCTTCCCTTGGAAAATTTTGACCATAAGTTAGCTACAAAGAAATCAAAGAAAATCATTGAAGTAGGATTTGAAAATCATTGGTAGGGAAAATCATTGAAGGATAACAGCTGATAAGAAAATGTGTGTTGGCTCATGGCTAGCTGTGTGCTAATTTGTTTTAACCCTGAACAGGGGCAAAATGAGTTCTTACTTATGACGAAACGCCCTCTTAAAGTTTTCCACAAACTTTTTTTCTACATCATTTGGTTTGAGTAAAACTAGAACCTTCCTAGTACTGAATGGTAAGTAAATGGCGACCTTTATCACTAAAGTAAAACGGTTCAAAATAGGGATGATACCTTTTTATTAACAGTGAATAGATATAAAAATATTTAACTGGATATTTCGAACACATATACAGTGTTCATCATCAGCAGTAAAACTGCTGATGTTTAACTGCTGATAATGAACATTGTATTTGTGTTCGAAATATCCAATTAAATAATTTTATATCCATTCACTGTCAATAAAAAGGTATCATCCCTATTTTGATCTGTTTTATTTTCATCATAGAAAGGCAGTGTGGTCTTCGAAGTTATCTACGGCGACCTTTATCTATAACAAAGGCTCCAAACCCTAGATATTAACAACAATAAATCAAAGAAACAGCTTTTCTGGTGATTGCAAATATGTATTTTTTAGAGTTTGATATTAAACGTCCCATGTTATCAATACACAAGAAAGTTGACATAATTTTATTGAAAAAAAGGAAATTAACTTAAAAGAGGGTAAGCCCGATAATACGCCATCAAATTTAGTATGTTTGAGCACCCATTAGTCAATATCTGAAGCCACTATGATAATCAGTATTCTGAGAGCAGTCGCATTTCTTTTTGCTATGTAATTTCTTTTTATTCCTTTTTTCTTACCAGAACTTGTTGCATTGATTTAGTTGTTCACTTTGACAGAACTTTAATTTCTTATAGTTACAAAGTATAAGGCTATATATTTTGGTATTCAAAAATTAAAATATCAAATTACTCTGTAACATTAAACACTTACAGCCTTTTTCAATAACATCCAATGCTTAAAATTCTTATTTGGTTTTCTTATTCTTAGTTTCAAAACTTTACTTTGAATAAACTACTTTTAAAATGCTTTAAATGTGTAGTTACAGTTTTTCAAGATGTTAAATATATTAGTGTTTGATAAACAAATTCAAAATATTAATGTTTGAAATATTTGATTTTTTTCACTTTTTACCTTTAACAAATAAAAAATTATTAAGAATCCGGAACTAATTAAAATCTAACCATGAGCATTTAGATTTTCGAAGTTACTCAGAAGGCAATATTTGTTATACGGTTAATGCTACAACTACTGTTATTGCAACTATTAAAAAGTTATTGATTCCATGTAAACGGATATTCTTGTATTAAAGTGTCAAAAAAATGACGTATGGGTGATAATGGTTGCTAAAGGGTGCCGTGTGTCAGCTATTGAGCGTAAGAGGCTAGGAAAAACCATGGAAGATCGTAATGCAAGGGTAAAATAGTTAGTTTCCACAGCTCAAATAAAAACAATTTTAACTCATTTTTAGTTTATAAAGTTGTTTTTTGTCGTAAAAAGTTGAAGCACCCTTAGGTGTGATAATGTGGGCTTGGCGGTGTCATCTGTTTGGTAGATTGTGCCACGCTGATAAAGATTGCCAATTGTAATCAGAAAAAACGTTATTGGGGAATTTCCTTTAAAGTTTAAACAATCAATCCTTGTGCATGTAATTGTTTTTTTGCTGGAAAATTTCTGAAGATACTTCATGTGTGATAGTGCGTGCAAGACGATTCTACAAGCCAGCCATTGGGTGCCAATGTGGTGGTAATTGCCTTGGACTATTACGATATAATAATGAAATGCTATATTTAAGCAGTTCAAATAAATATTATCTATCGGGAAATTCAAACGTCAGAAAACGCTCAAGCGCTGATGACCGGGTACCAGATGGTCCCACTAAGCAGGTAAAATGTGCCAATCTGGCCTGATTGCCACGATTCATCAGAAGAAACGTTATTGAGAGTTTTACATTAAGTTTACAGGATGGATTCTAGTATAAACGGATATTTTTGCAGGTACATGCCCGAAAAATTCCATATGTGTAATAATACTTGCCAGAAGGTGTGTTGTGTAAGTTATTGAGTGTCACAGGCCGGGAATTGTCGTAGAACATCGCAGTCTAAAATGAATTGGCAAGTTTCCGCTGTTAAAATAAAGCCAGTGTTCATTTTCAGTTTATAGTTATTTTTGATAAGTTATTTTTGTTACTTAAGTTATTTTTGAGGTGTAATAATGTACACGAGAGAATGTAATCGAACCGGTAGTTTGTACCAGGCTTGCGTGTATTACCTGGAGTCATCACCAAAAAATGTTATTCGAGATTTTTAACTAAGTTTAAAGGATCGATTCTAGTGTAAACGAATATCTTTGCAAGAAATTGCTTGCCATTGAGTGTTACATGCTGGGAATTGCCTTGGACTAGCACGTTCTACAGCTTAATGTTAATCTGGGAGGGGTTCAAAGAATTTTTTGATGGAGGGGGACTGACGGCTAAAACCCAGTCAAAGAAATGGGGTATTTTCATTAAAAGCTCTAAAAAATAACCACATTCGAAATTTTGTCTATTTTTTCTTCGTTTGCATATTTCATTTTTCAAAATGTGATTATGCTAGTATAAAGATTTAAATTCATGGAGTGTAAGAGGCAGGTTTATCTAATAGAGTAATAGAAACGGGGCATTTTGATTAAGAACTCTCACAAATATCTCTTAATATGGCTTTAATTTACCTCTAATGAGATTATGCTAAAAACAAATAATAATATTATTCATATGTGCACTTGTCAACTAGGACTGCATAGTCTTGGCTAAAAAAACGAGACATTTTCAGTAAAATTTCCATAAATATATATTAATACGGCTTAAATTTACCTCTAATAACAGCCCCCCTCTCCAGAATAGCTTGCTGAATGGACTAGCCCCATGTTGCCAATACGGCGTGAATATACATAGTCTTGACTCAAAGAAACGTGACATTTTTGTCGAAAATTTTCAGATGTAACCGAATGTAAAAAGATTTCTCATTTTTCTTTGTTTGTATATTTCATTTTTCAATATGTGATTTTGCTAGTATCAAGATTTAAATTAATGGACTGGAACTGACAGGCACGAGTTAACTCTGAATATGGCTTGACTTTGCGTCTAACAACAACCCTTCCCATCTAGAATCAATTGCTACGTTGGGCTAGCCTCATATTGCCACGATGGATTCAATATACATTGCCTTAGCTAAAAAACTTGGCATTTTTATTAAAACCATTCAGAAATAACCGAATGTAAAAAGTTTGTCTTTTTCCTCGTTTACGTATTTCATTTTCAAAATTTTATTTTGCTAACATCGAGATTTAAATTAATGGAATGTAATAGGCAGGCACATCTAAGAGAGCAAAAAACCCAGGTATGTCATTAAGATCTTTCAGAAATATGTCTTAATTTGGCGATTAATGATAACAATTTTCTTTCCATATTTAGTCGTCATACATTTCATTGCTTCAGTAGTGTATTCCATTCCAATGTCTAAATCATCTTCCCTAATAGATCAATTATATTTATTTTCCATTTTTATTTCGCTTAAAAGTTTCCCTGTTAATTAGTAAATAATTGTATTAAACAAAGATTCTGAATCAGAAATAATTTTTCTTTTAATAACCTTTAGCTTTCTTCCCAGAACTCTGTTTGCATTCTAAAAAGATGGGTTGTATTCTTAAAGTTGGCTCAAAGTCTTAATTTGGCTTAAATTTATATCTAACAAAGATCCTCCCCCTCTGGAATTGCTCACTAGGATGTGCTAGCCTCATTTCGCCACGGTGGCGTGAATATACATAGTCTTGGCTCAAACAAACGTAGCATTATAATTTTATCCTCCCAGAAATAACCAAATGCACAAAAGTGTCTGTTTTCCTCGTTTGTTTAAATTTGCAAGGAAATGTATTATGAAGTCAACATTTTTTCTTATTATTACTGCTGTAAGCAATGAAGCTCCTGCTGCATAATGCGTAATACTTATGGCTCTTTTGAAATTTGTTTTTGCTAATACCAAGATTTAAATTAATGGAATGTAGCATGCAGGTGCATCTAATAGAGCAAAAAACAATAGCATTGGGATGCTTGGGCTCTCATATGGAAAGGGTTGGAAACATACAATCCATTTAATCATTCTAGTAAGCGGGTCTGGGATTCTCCTTGAGTGCAAACGTTATAACGTAGAAAGTATTAGCCGAATAAAAATATTAAAAAGGTTTTTGTAGTCAATCGAGGAGAAATCCTTTTCGAATCCTAAAGTGGCCAAAATCTTAAGATTATAAAGGTTCCTTGCGAAAAAAAGTACTATATGACAACAAAGTACTATGTAACAACACAAATGTCCATCATCATTATGTAACACGCCTGATGTATGTCCTCTACAGTTACAAGTAGGGATTCTCCACGGGCCCCTGAAGTATAGCTTGCCATGCCAGATTGAGTCATCCTTAAGATAAGTAAACATTCCTCTATTACTTAACAACCAAAGAAATCTTGAAAACCCTCTTAGAAAAAAAGCCTTGGTAAGGTTTCAAACATCTTGAAAAATATCTTTAGAAACATATTGAAATGTCTTGAAACGTCTTGGAAATCGTTTTGTCGGTGAAATTAGTTGCTATGGGGCCCTGATAGAATTGGATGCAAGAGCCCTGTTGGGAAGGAGTGCTAGGGCCCCCGTTGCAATCGACTGCTAGTACCACCCTTACGAATTGTTTGCTAGGGCCCTCGTTAGAATTGGATGAGAGCCTCCCCAGCTTGAATTAACTGCTTGGGCCCCTGAAGGAAAAGGTTGCTAAGTTTGGGTTAGACCACTCGGTGGAAAAAGTTTCTAGGGGTCCAGTGGAATTGCTTGCTAGGGCCCAACGTCTTAAAGGTCTGCCACTAGTCGGTCCTGAAGGTTTTGTCCTGGCCCTCGTGGTTTTTTAAGAAAAAACACTCTGTTAGATACCACCTAAACCCTATTACATAGAAACCAAAGAAATAATGAAGTAAGCTAGCCCTGACCCTCACGGGTATTATAAACACTCAAAGAAAAACACTCCCTACTATATAACATGCACCTGCATATTTTAGAAAAACATTCCCTATTACGTAACATGTACCTGCGTCTTGAAAAAAAATTAATTACACCTGTGTCTTGAAAGAATCGCCGTAAATTTTTTTCCTCATCTTAAATCATTAAAGAAAGAAAAGAGTAGCAGCTATCGATGTTCTTAACCCAATTGAGGGCTTACTACAACAATCAAAACCTCTCCATATTCCCTTTATTTAAGCTCTCCAGCTTGATATCGAGCTCTCTCCTCATGTCTATTACTTTTTTGTGAACAAGTCTTGATGAATTTTTAAAAACTTTCTTTCCTTAAGCTTTTGTTTACTTATTTGAATAAAGAGCCCTGTCAATTTTAAGTTTGTAATTTAGAATTTAAGTTTGGAGAAAATTTTCGTAAGGATAAAACAAAAGAAAAATATTGTCATGTACACCTATTGGACCTATTCTTTATTCCAGGGTATGAACTGGTATAATATGCTATAGCTTTTTGCATGAGGGTTAGGTTTTGGGGAAGAGGAAGGCCCTCCTCCTATGTTTTTAGCCTGTAAAAAAAAAATGGGTTGGTATAATAGTGGTGCAAAGTGCCACTACTTTATTTACTGGAATATTTTTTATTAGGGGAAATCGGTGGATGAAAATAAATGAAGCAATTTAAGTAGCAATATTGCCCAATTCTGTCAGTAGAATGACCAGTCAGTATGTAAAATGCATTGCCCCTCCCGAAGAATCCTGGTTAATGACGTATCTTATCAAACAGTTCGTGGTAACGAACTGTAGTAAGAAGCGACCCGGCTCAATAGAAACCAAAACTCTAAAAAATGGAATTTTGATACCAATAGCTACATCAAAAGAATCGCATTTTAATGCTGATTTTAAATATATAAAGTTCATCAAGTTTAGTCTTGCGCATCAAAAGTTACGAGCCTGAGAAAATTTGCGTCATTTTACAAAATAGGGGGAAACACCCCCTAAAAGTCATAGAATCTTAACGAAAATTACACCATCGCATTCAGCGTATCAGAGAACCGTACTGTAGAAGCTCCTATCTACAAAAATGTGGAATTTTGTATTTTTTGCCAGAAGGCAGATCACGGATGCGTGTTTATTTGTTTGTTTTTTTTTTTTTTTTTTTTTTTCTTTTCCCCAGGGGTGATCGTATCGACCCAGTTGTCCTAGAATGTTGCGAGAGGTCTCATTCTAACAGAAATGAAAAGTTCTAGTGCCCTTTTTAAGTGACCAAAAAATAGGAGGGCACCTAGGCCCCCTCCCACGCTAATTATTTTTCCAAAGTCAACGAAACAAAATTCTGAGATAGCCATTTTATTCAACGTGGTCGAAACATTTTATAACCATATCTTTCGGAACGAATTACTCCTCCACAGTCCCCGTGGGAGGGGCTACAATTTACAAACTTTGACCAGTGCTTACATATAGTAATGGTTATTGGGAAGTGTACAGGCGTTTTCAGGAGGATTTTTTTGGTTGGTGGAGGGGTTGAGAAGAGGGGGATATACTGGGGGAACTTTCCATCGAGGAATTTTTTATGGGGGAAGAAAATTTCCATGAAGGGAGCGCAGGATTTACTAGCATTATTTAAAAAAAAAACAATAAAAAAATAAATATGAAAAAGTCTTTTTTTCAGCTAGAAGTAAGGAACAGCATTAAAACTTAAAAAGACAGAAATGATTACCCATATTAGGGGCTCACCTCCTCCTAATACCTCGCTCTTTACGCTAAAGTATTCTTAGTAATGTCAACTATTTATTCTACGGCTTTTGTGATTCAGGGGCCATTCTTAATAAATTGGGACAAAATTTAAGATTTAGTGTAAAGAGAGAGGTACTGACAAGGGGGCAAACCCTCTCATATGTGTAATAAAAACATGAGAATAAAAAATTCTTTACGTAAGCTAATTTATAAGTTACGTATATCTTTTACTAATTAAAAGATTCGTAAAAAATTAAAAGTTCTAGTTGCCCTTTTAATTAACCAAAAAATTGGAGGGCAACTAGGCTTCCTCCCTCGCTCTTTTTTCTCAAACCATTCGATCAAAATTATGAGAAAGCCATTTAGCCAAAAAAAAATAAATAAAAATATGCAAATTTTGTTTTAATTATTCCTCTGCGGAGAGCTAAAATCAAAACATGCATTGATTCAAAAACGTTCAGAAATTAAATAAAAAAAACAAGTTTTTTCAACTGAAAGTAAGGAGCGACATTAAAACTTAAAACGAACAGAAATTACTTCGCATATGAAAGGGGATGCTTCCTCATCAACGCCCCGCTCTTTACGCTAAAGTTTTTTTACTGTTTTAAAAAGAAGATTTTAGAGGAAGAGTCAAACTTTAGCGTAAAGAGCGGAGCGTTGATGAGGAAGCAGCCCCTTTCATATGCGAAGTAATTTCTGTTCGTTTTAAGTTTTAATGTCGCTCCTTACTTTCAGTTGAAAAAACTTGTTTTTTTATTTAATCAGTACAAGACCAAGTCCACGGTCATGAGAAGCAATTACTCCTGCCGTTTAGTCAATGCCTGTTATCTTTGTGCCATTTCATCATATGACTGCTATTCTATGGTTGTATCTAGCTTTATGTTTTCATTTTTTTTTACATTTATCTTGTTATGCTACAATAAGTCAACCCTGAAAATACGGAAAAGAAATTGAAAATAAAAAATATAAGAATAAATACTATAGGATATTCTACATTGTATATTCTGCCTATATTTTTGAATATGTGTGGAATGTTTCTTTGTACCCTATAAAAATCCCGTCTTTCCAGCATTATTTTCCATTTTCCATGTTTTCTGTTTGGCTGCTCCATTTTTCATGAATGTGGAATTTCCAAAAAGGAAGAGTTTCTCAAGAAAAAATTGCCAAAGGCAGAATCACCCAGGGGAATTTTCCGGGGAGACATTTACTTATTTTTATTGTTTAATCTTCTCCTCTCGGAAAATACGGATAATCTGCAAATACAACCCTCCCCCAAAATAAAGATTTATCTGAGCACCCTAGACTAAAACCTAACCTACAAAAACGTTACAGACGTCTTTCGATGATGATGTTGTGTGCATCTCTGTAAAATAGTGATGCCTTTCTTAGAAGGAAGTATTGCAAGAAATTTTGAAATGGAACTGCCCGTGCCTAAATAAATTTTCCCTACTCAATGCTCTTTTGCATAGGTCCGACTACACAGCATTTACACATACCCCCAACAACTGAAAAAAAGCTATCTAACTGTAAACGGACAAATTTGTGTTTTGAATGGTTTCATTTCAATGCCAACGAACATTAGATATCACTGCCTGACAGCTTGTGTCTGACAACTGTGAGGTATCGTATTGTGTCAACGGCCACCATTTGGGGAGGAGGGGGAAGAAGAGGAGAAATTATCGTCGTATATTTTGAAAAGTACCCTTCTTCGTTTAGAATGAAAAAAACATCTCCTAAATTTTTAAAACTATATTTTGTGTACTTTCAAAAAAAATATCGAAAAAGAAATCATTACCCCTCTCCCCACATTTTTGTGAATTGGTGACTCTGGTTGCGTCACTAAATAATGTAAAGTGACCCTTTGCTCTCGCTTGTCCTATTTCATTTGGATAAATAGAGCACTCGATTAAAAATAAATCTGTTCCAAAAGCCTCTCTCCTTTCCAGACACATACAATCATTGGCTTGACACCATGACACTTTAGGACAAAAGTGAACAAGGACAAATCAATCCGTGAATAATTATATCAGTGCATTTATGTTTTTATTTGTATCTGAAGCATAAATTTCACTGCCAAAAAATGTCTGAAAAATTCTTATCAAGAAATTTTTTATTAAAAGAGAGATCAAATATTTAACCTCATTAATAAATTTTTAATTTTGACTCATTTTCAGACGGGGGTTTTTGTTTCTGTTTGGAACACCGCTTGAAGAAAGAGGTTAGGTGCAAAAAAATTGGGGAGAGAACCCCAAATCGGAGAAAGTTCTGCGAATGCTCCCAATTTGATAAAGTTGTAAGAAGCCTACAGCCCAAAATTGAGACTGGGGAGGAAGGTGGCTCTGGCTCCTCAAACCACCTATTTCTGTTTGGCTCCAAATTTGACTTATATGAATAATTTCTTTTTTAAGTTTCAATACCATTTTTTTAATTTCTGTTGAACAAACAACATGTTCTAATGTATTTTCAACAAAGTAATGAAATCAAATTGTGTAATCGTTGACGAGCCTCTAATAAACTTGCTTTGAGATCACTATTTGAGAATAAATGAATTGATTCATGGGTTCAGTTGTGTTTTGGCTTTTGTTAGTGGAACAAACGTCAGTAAAAGATTATTGGATTTTTTAACTGGTGAATGATTAAGAGTGAAGAGGTAATAGTCATTTTTCAAATGAAATGTAAATATTATAGATCGTAGATGCTCTCTTAAACTAAAACAGGTCGTAATTGCTACTGTCAAAATTCCGTCCATCTAGTGTTACTTGAAAGACTTAAGTTACACAAAAAAACAAATTAACATCCTATTTGAATCAATCTGAGTTAATTGAAGGGGCATGTGCCCAAAGATTTCCCCATCCCACTTAATTTTGAAAATAACTGTTCGGGAGGATTTTCATTAAAAAGGCTTGTTTACAGTACTATTAATGAAAAAGATGACAAATTTGCCCTCTCCTCGAGATCATTAAATGCTCTTTCCAAATATAATATTCACTGTATTCTCATCTTTTTTCTAAATAAACTTTATTTGGTATTATAAATATATATGTTTGGTATAAATAAGTCGATAAAAAATGTGAACCGGGAATAAAGGCAAAACTACAAAGTCAGCGAGCTTTTTTTGTGAGCTCCAACTACCTGTTTTCTATAGTATAAGTAAGTTGGACCCCCCCCATGGCTAACACCAAGAGGTAGGCACAGGCAATATACAAAGATTTGCTCATTATTTCTTCTTTCAATGAAAACTTTGTATACAGTCTAGAACACTATCCAGGCATTAGGGGGAGGAGAGCATTGTTGCGAAGGTAGCAAATATCATATTTCGAAAAAGTGTTCAATGGGGAATCAAATAATTTGTTATTTTTTTTCTGCTTTGATATATATGTTACCGGTGCATCAGATTATCACAGGAAATTTTCTGATCGAGTCGACCAGTCAGCTAAGGCGGGAAAAGAAAAATTTACCGCCTTCTTTTAAAAACTTGGAATTGTGCTTACTTTTATGGATGCTTCTTAATGATTAATTAAACGAAATTTTTTTTCCAAAAACTGAGCTTTTCAAAGAAAAGTAAAGAGCCACTTTAAAGCCTACAAAACAAGCAGATATACAGTCAAATAATGACGGAAACTTAAAACCAATAGAAACTATTATCAAAGAACCAATGAAACCGAAAATTAATAGAAATGAAAATGAGTTTCCTATCAAACAAAACACAAAGGATGGTGCTATGGATTGCTATTCGAATCCTAAAATGGACAGAAATTAGAACGTATAATCATGTCAAAAATAAAACGAACAGATACTACCAAAAACAGGAATAGGACTGACCCACCTAAAACATCTCTAACACCATCGTGTCATCGGTGATTAACCGAAAACAACTTTATTTCGAGCAACTTAATTTTATTTGTCATATTGTCAACAGAAACATCACAAAAACAAAAAATAGTATAACAAGGCTAATTAATGTCTTAAAATAAAACCTTTCATATAAATAAGAGTGGTGTTATCATAAGCAGCGCAATAGCGCTGCGTAAATAAAAAGCGATATGGGCAAAATGTCATATTTTTGTTTTAGACCTCGGCGCTTCGTATAGAAGGAGCTATCGTTGAAACTTTGAAAGGGGCTAATTCAATAGGAAATTGAGAGTTCTAGTATCGTTTTTTACAAGTAAAAACTGATTGGACGGCATCCAGACCCCCAATTCCCATCATTTACTTAAACACATCCAATCAACATTTTGAGATATCCATTTTCTTCAGCATGGTTGAAAGACTCAGTAATTATGTCTTTGGGAACTACCCCCCCCACACACACAGACAGCCCTCAAGGCAAGGGTTATTAGTTATAGTAGTTGCAGACTGCTAAAATCTAATGTTTTTATGGAAGGGGTGGTCGTAAGAATTTTGGAGGAGGCCCATTCAGTTGGAAAACAGATGTTTTAGTTTCCTTTTTAAGATTCAAAAGTGACCGGACCGTATTTAGCCCTCCACGCCCACTTTTTTTTCAATCCCATAGATATCTTGGGGTAACTATTTTGTTCAAAATTGTCTAAAGATCAAACAGCAAGGCATTTGGCATAGAAACAACCCTTCAGAATCTCGGGACAAGAGTTTTAAGTTGCCCCGAAGGCACATGAGGTTCTTATGAAAGGGATGGCAGTAGAAACTTTAGAGGAGGCTCATTTATTTGGATATTGAAAGTTCTATTTCCCTTCTAAGATTAAAAAAAGATAAAGGACAACTAGCCCCCCCCCCCCCTGACGTCCTCTTTTCCCCAAACGTACCTGATCGAAAATCTAACATATCAATTTTTTTTTAAACAGTCCAAAGAACATATAACAAAGCCTCCAGGGTTGACACAATCCCCAATCCAGGAATCCAGAATTGACCTTGGGTAATGGCTGTACGCTCTTCCATGGGGGTAAATATGGTTTCAATGGAATGGGTGGTCATATAAGCTTCTGATTGGGCTTGCTTTATTGGAAATTGGAAGTCATAGTGCCTTTTTTAGAGTCAAAAGTGATTTAAGGGTGAAACATCCCCCCCCACGATCATCATTTTCCAAAACAGACATCCAATCAAAATTTTGAGACGTTCATTTTTTCAGAATTTTTTAATAATTCTGTAATTATGCCTTTGGAGATATTAACCCCCCCCCAGCCCTCATGGCAAGGGGTGTGAGTTAGGCAAATTGTTCATTGCTTACATGTATTATTTGCTACTGAAAAAGCTATGCAAGTTTCGCATTTACATTCCAAAAGGACAAAAGTCTCTCCGGTTACTCTCAGAGAATATTAAGGAGACTTTTGGACTAAATAAAAACAAGCTATGTCTATACGGATTGTCAAAAAAGTGTAACTCGGGAATAACTGAGTGTATTAGTTTGAAACTTTCAGAAATGATAAGGGAGATTAACAGTTGACCACAAAGGCAATATTTTCACGCTACTATACAACCACTACTACTACGTCTACAGTTTTGAAGTGAAATTTGAACTAAATCAAAAGACACTACATTTGGGAATGCATTTGGGTATTCAGTGGGAAGTTTCAGAGAATACTTGAAGAAAAAGAGCAATGGACAAAAAGATAGTAGATGAATGCCACTGCTAATATTAGTAAAACCCCTACATTTACCACTACTTGTTTGTTTTGTACTACTACTACTGCTTCAACTACTTCTATTGCAAGTACCTGTAAGGCTAAGATCATTAAGGTGAAAAATCTCAAAAAGTATATTACGTGTAAAAGTATAAAAGTAAAAGTATAAAAGTATATGCTACGCCGACGACGTCTTGAACTTGAGTAGAACATTGCAAAAAGCTTCTGACATCTTTGAAACGCTTAAAACCGAATATCTAAAACTTGGCCTCAGTTTTAACACTGAGAAGACCGAGATAGTTCTCTTCAACTGGCAAAAAACACCACACGTGCCTTCACTGCTTTTTGGTGAAAATCTCGTGAATACTGCTGATCACATAAATTACCTCGGAGTCCCTATTGGCTCGTCTCTAAGGCATACACGTCTTCTACTGATCAAACGCCTCAATCAACCAATCTCCGGCTCGTATGCTTCCTTAATCTCTGCTAAATTCCGTTTTAGCCGCCCCCTCCTTGCCAGCGTATATAACGCTACTGTTTTACCTCATATTCTGTACTTGGCACCATTTTGGAAACTATTCTCGAAGGCTGAACTGTCTAAAATCCGTGCGCTTTTCTTCCGTTTTGCTAAATACCTCCTACATTTTCCTCACTGGTATAGGAACTCAATCCTCATTAAAAAGTATCACATAATCGACCCTCATGTTGCAGTTGAAAATTTAATCAAAAGACAAAATATTAAAATAGTAGATCACGATTGGTATAATCTCCTTTTACAATAGATTTTCGTTGTTTTACAATAGATTTTCGTTGTTTTCGTTTTATTCATTTTAGTGGTATTTTGTTTGCCCTTTTATTAGCTGAGTCTCTTTCTATTTATGTCTCTTCTGATATGTTCTTTTATATTTTCTGATATTTATATGTTCGTGCTCCGTCTTTTTCATTTCGTATGATTGACGGGTTTTCAAATAAATAAATAAATATGTATATACAGGTTATCAAAAGAACATATCAGCAATGTCCTAGCAACGACTAATTGTATTAAGTTAAAACTTCCAGGGCTTGATGAGAGGGATGTCCAACTGACCAAAAGGCAATACTTTAATACTACTGCTGCTGCTACTAGCTCTTTTACTATTAATACTACCATTACAGTTAATGTAGCTAATGACGCTCAGGGTATTAAGCTGAAAGTTTTAAAAGGCAACAAAATTTTCAAACAGTGGATTCTTATAGAAACAATTGAAAAGATATATTTTTTACTAAAAACGAGCAGAAATTTAAAAAAGAAAACTGTTAAAGCAAAACAAGCTTTTCAAAGAAAATCTAAGAGCAAACGAGCAAAAAAGTAAAGAGCTCCATAAAACTAAAAATGGCAAAAATAAAGTCAAATAATCTTCCCAAGTATAAAACTACCACAAATCACCATCAATAAATAAATAAAACCCAAAACCAATAGAGACTATTATTAATAAGCGATTAGAACTTATAATGAGCAAAAATTAACGTGAGTATGGTTGACAACCACCAAGTCTTCTCATGACCAGAAAATAATTGGCACTCCACTGAAAACAAAATACATAAAAAATAATTTCCTATTGTTCACTTTAATAAATTGAAAATTATTAAGTCTTTAAGAAATAAATACAAGTATTGGTATATTAAACTGACCACCCACTGTCATTTTTATGGCACTTGGTATTAACCAAGTGACATATAGCGATCGCAAAGTCTGTCGGTCTGTCTGTCTGTCGGTCTGTTGGTCTGTTAGTCTGTCTGTCCCGGTTTTGCTACTTCAGGCACTTACAGGCCAGCTAAGACGATGAAACTTGGCAGGCGTATCAGGGACCGGACCAGATTAAATTAGAAATAGGGAGTGGGGGGCCAGTCACTTCGAAAAGAATAGAAAAAATGATGTATTTTTAACTTGTGAACGGGTGATGGGATCTTAATGAAATTGGATATTTGGAAGGATATTGTGTCTCAGAGCTCTTATTATAAATCCCGAACCAGATCTGGTGACATCGGGGAGAGTTGGAGGGGGGGACCTAAAATCTTGGAAAATGCTTAGAGTGGAGGGATCGTTATGAAACTTGGTGGGAAAAATAAGCAGAATTCCTATATACGTTATTGACATAACTGGAACAGGTCTGCTCTGTTTGGAGGAGTTGGGGGGGGGGTTAATTCTTAAAAATTAGAAAAAATGAGGTATTTTTAACTTACGAAGGAGTGATCAGATCTTAACGAAAATTTGAAGTATGGAAGGATATCGTGTCTCAGAGCTCTTGTTTTAAATCCCGACGAGATCCGGTGACATTGTGGGAAATTGAGTGGGGGGACCTAAAATCTTGGAAAACGGTTAGAGTGAAGGAATCGGGATGAAACTTGGTGGGAAAAATAAGCACAAGTCCTAGATACCTGATTGAAATAGCCAGAATGGACCCACTCTCTTTGGGAGAGTTGGGGGGAGGGTTAATACTGAACAAATCAGAAAATGAGGTATTTTTCACTTACGAAGGAGTGATCGGATCTTAATGAGATTTGAAGTTTGGAAGGATATCGTGTGTCAGAGCTCTCATTTAGATACCGACTGGATCTGGTGATATTGAGGCGAATTGACGGGGGACCTAAAATCTTGGAAAACGCTTAGAGTGGAGGGATCGGGATGAAACTTTGTGGGAAAAATAAGTACAAGTCCTAGAAACGTGATTGACATAACCGGGACGGATCCGCTCTCCTTGGGGGAGTGGGGGGGCTGATTCTGAAAAAAAAAAATAGAAAAATGACGTATTTTTAACTTACGAAGGAGTGACCGGATCTTAATGAAATTTGATGTTTGCAAGGATATCATGTCTCAGAGCTTTTATATTTAAATTTGATCTTATCCAGTGAAGGGGAAGTTGGAGTTGCGGAGCCTAAAATCTTGGAAAATACTTAGAGTGGAGGAATCGGGATGAGACTTGGTGGGTAATATGATTGACATAACCGAGACGGATCCGCTCTCTTCGGGGGATTGAGGAGGGGAGGATAATTCTAAAAGATTAGAAAAAATGAGGTATTTTTAACTTGCGAAAGGGTGATCGTATCTTAATGAAATATTTTATTTAGAAGGACCTCGAAACTCAGATCTCTTATTTTTTTCATCCTGACCAGGTACAGTGTCATTGGGAGGGGAGGCGAAAATCTTGGAAAACGCTTAAAGTGGAGATATTAGGACGAAACTTGGTGGAAAGAATAAGCACAAGTCCAAGTTAGGTGACTAAAAAACCGGACCGGATCCGCTCTCTTTGGTGGAGTTTGGGAGGGGGGAAAAATTTGGAACAATTAGATAACTCTCAATTTAAATCCCCACCAGATCCAGTGACATTGAAGGGAGTCGGAGGGGGAATATGGAATTCTTGGAAAACGTGAAATTCGAGGGATCTCACGAATGGGTGATTGAATTTCAATGAAACTTGATATATAGAAGAATATTATGTCTCAGATGCTCCATTTTTAACTCGAATCAGATCCGAGGATGTAGAAGGTTAGAGGAGTGAAACTGAAATCTTGGAAACCGAAAACCTTTGAAAACGCTTAGAGTGGAGATATCGGGATGAAACTTGATGGAAAGAATAAGCACAAGTTATAGATATGAGCTTTACATAATTGGTACGGATTCTTTCTCTTTGGGGGAGCTGGGGGTTGTTAATTTGGAAAAATTTGAAAAATTGAGGTTTTTTAACTTAAGAACGGGTGACTGGATCTTAATAAAATTTGATATTTAGAAGGAACTCTTGTCTCAGACCTCTTATTTCAAATCTTGACCAGATCTGTTGACATTGGGGGGAGCTGGAAGGGGAAACTAGAAATCTTGGGTAATGTTTACAAATGTGGTAGATACGTGACTGACGTAACCGTACTGAATCCACTCTATTTAGGGGAGTTAGGTGGCGGGGCTCAGTGCTTTGGCGATTTTGGTGCTTCTGGTCATGCTAGGACGATGAAAATGGATAGGCGTGTCAGGGAGCTGTACAAATTGACTTGATAAAGTCGTTTTCCCCGATTCGATGATCTGGGGGACTGAAGGAAGAGGAAAAAGTAGAAAAATTGAGGTATTTTTAACTTGCGAGTGGGTGATCGGATCTTAATGAATTTTGATATTTAAAAATCCTCGTGACTCAGAGCTCTTATTTTAAATCTCGACCGACAATAAGCCTCTGTTTTCCTTTTAAAGCAATGTATTGGCTCTTAGAATTTTGCTAGAGCTCATACCATATGAGCTCTTGGCTCTTGGCTCTTCCAGCCTCGTCTCAAGTGCCATATAAGCACTTAGATCTTGTTTTTCAGTAAAGTGCAAATTGTGTTTGCTCATAAGTAAGCATGAGTGTTTTCAGCCCTACTCATGCTAATTTTGATCGTTTTGAGTTTGACTCGCTTATTTATCGTAATTTGTGCTCCTTTTTGTCTTTATTTGATATCGAATGGTGATTTATGGTAGTTTTATCCTTGGAAGGTTGTTTAACTATATTTCTGCTCGTTTTTGGATTAATGGAGCTCTTCGGTTTTCTTTGAAAAATTTGTTTTGTGGACTTTTTTTAATCAATATCTATATAAACCATCTGAGCACCTTGCACGTCATATACGTTTTATAGAAAATCTGTATATATAAAAATAAGTTGTCTGTGTGTCTGTCGAGTGACGTCATGTTTGTGTGTCGACCGACGTAGTTTTTGTCGACTGACGAAATTACAGACCGGGATATCGGGACACAAATGATGACCGGGACACCGCGACATAGGGAATATAAATGACGACCGGGAAACTCAAAGAGAAAGCGACCGGAACACAAGGAATGTTCGATTAGCAATCACCATCAACAAACCACCGGGACACAAATGACGACCGGGACACAGGGAATATAAGTGACGACCAGGACACTCAAAGAGAAATTACAGACTGAGACACCGGGACACAAATGACGACCGGGACACAGGGAAACAACTACAACGGGGACGCCGGGGGGCACAAGGGGATATACAAATGATGACGGGGACAAAGGGAATGTTTGATTAGCAATCACCATCAACAAAGCTCAAGGGCAATCATTAGAATAATGAGGTATAGATCTGAATACAGATTATTTTTCCCATGGACAATTATATGTTGCATGTTCAAGAGTCGTTAAACCTGACAATCTATTTCAAGATAGATCTATCTTGAATCTAGTTCAAGAGTCGTTAAACCTGAATATATATATATATATATATATATATATATATATATATATATATATATATATATATATATATATATATATATATATATATATTCACAGGTGGGACACAGGGACACAACTACAATGGCGCGTAACTAATATGGCGCGTAACGACTTACGCGCGTGGGGGGCTTGGGGGGCGCGAAGCGCCCCCACCAACTAGGTGTTGGGGTGGCGCGAAGTGCCACCCCAACAGCTAGTTCTATATATTTTTATCAGTCTGATTTATAAATGTCAAAACGATAGAAATGACAATAGAAAATCACCATAATAGTCCATACTATCAAAAAGAACTAATGAAGGAAGAGTAGAAAAAGTAATATTAAGTAATTTCTAAGGCATGAAGAAAAATCAACCAGCTGTACTACAAAAGCGTTGTTTCCGAGGGAAAGCGACTAACAAAAAAAAAAAGCAAGAAATATCCGATATAAGGAGTTGCAGTTGGAGGGTGAAAATGGGTACCGAAAAAACACTTACACAAATATTTCACACATAAGAAAACTACATAATATTATCATCCTGAAGTAGAAATATTTTAAAATTTAACAAGACAATACAAACAACGCAACTAATAAATATATTTTAACCCCCCCCCCTCCCCCTATGCTTTCTGAGGAGCAGAACATAATTTGCTCCTTACTAACAAATACATTTTCAATGTTTTAACTTTTTAACTTTAATAAACAAAAAATTATTAAGACTTTCAGGAATAGGTGGGGAATGTCAGCTTTGCTCATATTAATTTCTCCTTGTTTTGACTTTGAATCGGTTATCTATTGCAATTTCTGTTCGTTCTTGATTTCATTGATTATTATACGGTGATTTGTGGTAGTTTTGTCCTTGGAAGATTATTTTACTTTATTTCTGCTCAGTTTCGGTTTAATGGAGTTCTTTATTTATCTTTAAACCGCTTGCTTTGTAGAAAAGATTAAAAAAATTAATTTCTCTTCGTTTTAAGTTGACATTCTCATGTAAAGAGAAAATAATATTTCAAATCTTTTTTTTCTTTAAGAACACATAGTTTGACTTGCTGTTTGTATTTTGGAGAAAATTTCTCAACAATTTCTAACAACACACTCCATTTTGGAAATGTGGACACAAATAGCATTGTTTAATTTAGCTTTACGCCTACTAAAATTGATCTAAAGAATTAAACTCAATACCATTACCAAAATATCGCATCAATACCATTTGAGAGCCTGGATATACTTACACTCTTTTGAATTAGCTAATATGTAAGAGCAGAAATAGCAATAGTAGTAGCCCATAAAGCTTAAACTCTTAAGGTAGCCTTTTCGTTATTGGGATATTACTAAGATGTCCTATTAAAGCAAAATTTAGTTTTAAAGCATAATAGTCAAATTTTATATCTTTGGGAGTTTACATACCCAATATCCCTAGATACATAGTTACTGGACCGTTCAAGTATGCCGAGCGAAATAGCTATCTCTAAATATCGCTTGTATGTGTTTGGAAAGTTTATGGACTCAGGAAGAGGGCTGATTCCCTTCCAATAACTTTTAACTATTAAAATGGGAATCATAACTTCTAATTGTGTTGCGAGAGCAACACTTTGGTTTTGTTCTGTTTTTTTTCCCTATGCCACCGATGTCGGCTTATTCCTGGAAACTGGTAAGGGTCTAACCTGTGCCGTTTTTACGGAAAGTTGGGACCTCAGGCCGGATTGATGAATATGGCATTACATTTTGGAAAGCTTCGCAGAAATCTTGCCTGGGGCCAAAAAGGATGGTTTTTGCTTGTCCACGAGCCAGAGCCTATGGTGTTCGAAGTGAAGTGGAGTTATGTAGCCTATGTCAGAGAGGAGTATCTGAAGTTGTGCAGCCAAGCTTTCGTTTCATCAAACCTTGTTTCTGCTTTCGAGTGGAAAGCTCCGTTCTAGCAGGCAAGAAGGCAGGCACCACTTTCAAATTGAAAATGGACTAAAATCTATAAGTGTTAAATACATGTGGCAGTTACCCGGTCCCACAGCCAATATATCTTCTTTGAGTGATAAATAGAAAAATTTACAGAAGCAAAAAAGTGGCATTTTCCCACCATTCCGAAAGTGCTGTCGTTATTTTGGCTGAGTTTATCATTTGTTTTTTCAGACTTGGGATTGAGGTAGAGAAATGTTATCAGATGTACTTCTTAAACTTTAAAAGTTCTATCATTGCTATGGAAATTGGAGCTTATCCTTTGCTCCTTTCTCAGTGGTGACGTTAGAAAGTTGGCCTACGGCAAAAAAAAAATCAACTTTTGAACTAAGACAGATAGATTTTTTTCGACGGCAATCGATAGCTCTTGATGAGTTGATCAAAGTATATGTCATCCATTTTTGTGTACAAAATTCTTTCATAAGATATACTAGTTTGAAAGTTTCAACGGGTTGACAACTTCAGTAGTAGGGTACACACTGAAACCAAAAATAAACCGATACCAATTATGAGACATGTAGGGGACTTGTAAGGAAAGATCGGCTGTTAGCTCATAATCATCTTCTGTAATGAGGGGTTTGCCACTTTTGCTATTTGGTGTACCTATTATTTGTTTCCAGTGTATTTGATGGTAAGACCGAGTTGGTTCCAGTGGTAAGACATGTAGGGGACTTGTAAGTAACAGTCGTCTTTTAGGCTACAATCATCTTTAGTGATGAGGGGTTTGTAACATTTGCTAGTTGGTGTAGCCTACCCATACTCACTGTAACCTAGAATTAAATGTTTACGCAACGGGTACAAACGATAACATAAAACAACGAGGCAGTTTCGTAATAATTAATAGAGTGTCATCTACGGAATTTTGATCCTGAAAGTTACGGATAGCTTTATAATACCAACTAGATTATACAAGATATTGTTCCAAGTTTTCATCCGCCACGATGTCTACGATTGAAAAGGATAAAATTCAACTGTGTGCAAAGTCAATTTAGTTCCTTCTTTCGATACTATTTTGTTGTTGTTTTTCCAACGCTGAGGAACAGCCTTTGATAATGTGATTACTGATTGATAGCGAAGAAACAAAACCAAAGTGTTGCTCTCGCAACACTTTAGCCAGCGAAGCCGGACAAAGGTTGCCGCAACACTTCACGTTGCTCAGGCAACGTAGGTCTAGTATTGAATCTTGTTTAATCACTCACTCAAAGGAATAGACTAGAAAAAAAAGTATATTTTAGTTTTGTCGGCAAGGACGTATGTGAGCAGCTTTGACTTGTCAGCTAATGTCAGAACGGCATCTCGATTTCTGGAAAACTTTTTTTCATCAACGAGCAATATTAGCATCACCAATATTTTTATTCTTGTATTATTTCAAATGGAATGTTTTTAATTTGATTATGTCTTTTTTCCTCTTTCTTAATTAAAGGATTTTGAAGTTTATTCGAAAACAATTGTAATTACATTTAAGTGTGTAAGCTTAATTGCTAAAATAAACTGTTCAAATAAGCCTCAATAGCCTATACATGCTTGGATCAGTGTTAAATACATTTTTTTGCTGATGTGTTTTATCTATTCTTCTACCTTTCCATATATTCTCTTCTCCATATATTCTGCCAGGTTTTGTGCATAATGGAAACTCACGAATTTCTAAGTGCTAAAATTCAATGATATCTGTGAAACGAAACGTAAAGTTTTAGCAGCCTCTAAGTGAAAAAGGAAATGTCAAAGTATGTGTAGATAGTCCTATAATCACTTGTTTGGAAAAACGAGTAGAAATTTCAGTTATCGAAATAAAACATACTTTTGCTAAAAGATGTTTCCTCCCTTAATACAGATCTAATTTCAGAATTTCTGTATATGCCTGATAGTCCCTTTATTACTGTTTTACGTAAATTAGGTGTGATTGTATCCAGACGACATCGCAGTACTTCACATGTCTTGATAAAGCTTCTCAATTTTGGAAGTGTTGGGATGGAACCGTTTTACCGGTTTGTCACCAACGGATGTAGGGATATCCTTTGGAAAGTCCAAATAGACGTTCAAGGAACGTATCTTAAGTGAAATGTAACATCCATATTGGGTTTCGTGTCAATAGTTGTTGTATAAAATTGTACTAATTTCTACCTTATGGTTGCCTAAAAAGCTCTTATAAACATTTATGGAAGATACCCATGCTGGTCTTTCACGGCTCTCAACAAATAATGGAAATGTTTGTCAGCCACTTTTTTTCTCTTGCATGATGAATATTCCTTCTTTAGTTTTTTCTTCAATGATCTATGCCAACTTGTCTCTCAAATACACGAGTCCATGTTATGTCTTATTCATAGCTTTCAATAAAAATTTCATACGATTCTATTTAGTATGTAGTTGAGGTAAATACACGTTTTTCCGGTGGACAAGGGAATTTTTAACAATATTCTCCTCTCGAGGCAGCAGATTTAATGCATCTACCTTATTTTCTTTTGTGCATTTTTATCCTTATTTTTTTTATACTATTCTTATATTTTTTCCTGTCTCTGCTGTCTCGCTCCGATATAAAGCTGCAGTGCTTTGATTATCTGACCTGCAAATCTGTTAGAATTCCTGTTGCGGAGAGGTACTGCTTTTAGGCTAAGTTTTCTAAGGCTATTCTAACCGAGTGGATGACAAACTGGGGTTAGAATCTTATATCATCTGGGACGAGAGTTCAAATCTTGATGTAGGTTAAAATCCTGTGGCTTAGGGTAGGAGTCGGTGGTGTGACGCTGTAAGCTCAGCCGCTGTTACACGAAATGGTTGAAAGCAGAGCATATATGTCTCTCTAATCTAATCTATTAAACATCCTATAATCTATGAAGAAACGTTAATCACTTACACTGAAATCATTTCGAGTTTGTCGTAACAGTTACAGAGTCGTTATATTTGAAGTTTAACTTCAAATGTAACGGAGCCCGAAATGTTCACGCCGTCTTCAAGGTAAAATGACTGACTATTATTTTTGAGAGGTAAAAACTTGCATATTTAAGTAAATATAGAATTAATCAAAGTTTGGTAGAGAACCCATCTTTAAAATTTTGTTCTTCTCTAAGCCCTATGAAAATTTTTCACGCCAGATCAAAAACTATTATTGGAGAAGTTTTTTCTACTTTTTGTATTTCTTCTTTTTTTTCTCTCTGTTCTCCATCTCCAAAGATGCAAGCTTTAAATGTGTAATCACCTCTCTTGAAGCTCTCAAAGCGTTCATTAAAAGAAAAGCTAACCGCAATCAAAAATTTTATAAACATCTATCCAATCAGATCCAAGACATTTTTCGGAATAGCTAATTTTAACTTTTAACTATTCTGCGTCTCTTTTATCATCTATTTCTCTTCAAGGAATCGGAGCGATCATTAAGAGATAGGCCAAAACAACCTGTATCTGTTGTTGAAAATTTGATGGAGTCAATCAAGACACATGATGTCAAAAGACTTCTGTGGTCACCCTTGAAGGACTGGTCACCACTACCAAAGATTCGACCCAAAAAGATCGAGTATGATCTCCGCCTATTTGAAGACGTAGGTCTCTATTGCTGCTTTCCCTTGATTTTTCTTATATGTTTAACAATTTTATTTTTGGTGATACCATTGAAAATAGATAATTTAGTGAAAGAAAATTTCTGTTGCCAAAAGGATGAAGAACTATGTCGAGATAGAGCATACAAACCAAGATAACTAATTAAAGGTAAAAATCAACAAGTAGCAAAAGGTACAGTTGAAGATAGTAGGGACACCGCTTTCTTGTCAGCTAAATTCGCTTTCGTTAATCTCAAATAGCGATTTCAAAGAAGTTATTACAACCTGAAAATGCACCATACAAAATAATATTTATGGAGATAGATGACAGGAGGGCTGTCGATATTTTACGTAAAAATAGCATAATTTTTAATAAATAATTTCCCTAGTTGTAATTCAAGTATAGGATTAGAAACCATGCATAAAAGAATTTCGGGATATAGCTAGGATCCCTATGGATAGGGATAGGGAATAGCTATCTCGAGGAGGAATGATCTTTTTTCAAATTGGGAGCACCAAAATTGCCAAAATAACCTGGCATGTATAGTAAAAATGAAAAGAAAAGTAGAACAATTTACGAGATAAATTGAAAACGTTAACGTAAAAACAGAAGAAAACTAAATCAAGAAAAAATCAAACTTTCTGGTAAGTCCTGTACAGCAGGAAATGATGACGCCTAAGGTATTGGTCGAATCGATTTCAATTTTTTTTTTCTATGTTTGGTAGAATTTTTTTGGCAAATTAAAACAGAAAAAGAATTTAGTAAAGATACTAATGCTAAATGATTGTGTCTCTTGGTAAATCAAAAGGTGCTTTGTGAATTTATGATCCACTAGGGGCTTTATAGCCTGCCTCTTTTTATACTCAGTGCTGTCGATCGATTAGTCCAGTTCTCCCGCATATTTTTTGGTTCTCAATAAGTTTAGAGGCTTCTATTACTACCTGCATTATATCTCCATCTCCAAATTACAGAACCAATTTGAAGGCAAAGCTTTTGATATCAAACTTAGTTTCTTATAATTTGAAAACTTCGAAATATTTCCTTATACGGACATTTAATTGTTAAAAGCAGTTGAAACATTTGCTCGCATTTGAATCTTTTTCATGTAACCTAACGTCTTTTGAATTGTTGCTGTAAATCAGGGAGAATAACCAAATCAGTCAAAAAAGTTTTTTTTCTAAATTCTATTATATAATCACTTGTGGACAATAACTAGTTTCAGTAATAAAGCTCTGTTCAAGCAAATTTGGCTGTATAAAGTAATCACAAAAGTAATTGAATTGAGTTTATTTATGACCCGTTGTAAACACAATAACAAATTGATGAAAGAGGATGAAACTCAAGATTTATCTTTGAATATTCCCGACTCAGAATGGGAAAAGTTTTCTCAAACGCCTGTACTTCGGCTGGGGCTGAAGACATCGTCCACATAAGCAATAAGAGATCCATCTATCCCTTCTAAAATACAAGGGGAAACCGCCCGAGACTTTGCGTCCAAAATACAGTTATTAAACAGGATCAGGGATCTTAGGGCACCTTTCCTTACTCCAGTTCTATCAGGTATGACTATCTCTAATCATTCTGTCAGGCAGATTAACTGTGATTATTTAATGAGTATACATATCATACAAAATGTGAATAATACAAGTACTGGCTCCGCGCTTATACAGTTCAGTAATTTTACCCGTCGTTTACCCTTGCCATTATACCAAACACTTGGAAAACTATAGGTATTGGAAAAATATAGAAAACTATAGGTATTGGAAAAATATAGAAAAACTATATATATATATATATATATATATATATATATATATATATATATATATGGATTCCATTTTCATAGTTTTATTTTATTTTCAATCCTATTCATCATATATTTTATCTTAGGCAAAATATGTCCAGTTTCATGGAAAAAACAGAAGTGACAAGGTATTTATGGGTCGTGTTGTCTATCAAAAAGCTTGTTTTCGTTTCTTTTTTCTACTGTTTTTCTTTATTCTTTCCTGTAATTACAAATTTAAAATATTTACAGCATCTTTTTAATGCTGACAATTTACAAGTTTGCTTGGACCATTTTTGTTCTGGCTTTTATTTTTAAAGATTTAAACTTTTATGTTATTAAATAACGAGCATCAAAAGACAGAATGTGCAACAAATACGAAAACAAAGTTTATTCCTCTTTTTTATTTATTAATTTTTTACTCAAAATTTATTTTTGCGCTTTGGTTTGTATGTTTTTGTCATTTTCTCCTGTCTTCTTATATTTTCTATTGTTCCACGGGAAAGAACTTGACTTTACACGTTTTGCTTTTAATGTTTCTGATGCGCCGTAACTGCTGTAGAATACATTATTTGAAGGAAATAAAAAAAAAAAAAAAAAATAACAGTAGTAAAACAGGAAAAATTTGTAACTGCAAATTACAATCTCAAAAGTGAGATTGCAGTTTGTAAAATGTTACACATTGAAAGATTCGTCAACGGAAAAGACTACTTCCTTTATTAATGTCACTATAAACCTGCACTTGAGTGAGCATGTATTTGCACGATTGTCCAGCACCAAGGAAAAACACAATATTCATTGAACAATCACAGCTTACATACCAGTTCACAGTTGTAAAAACACGATTTATTTTTGGGACACAAAGCGTGGAAGCGATGCTAGCGGCTGGAGACAGGAACTGGTATTGATATCTAATTGGTAACAGGACACTGGTATTGGTATCTAAGCTGTGTAAACAAAATTTCGTCCCCACCTATGGTGTTCTAGTAATATCTAGGCTTCGGAGCGCGGGCTTGGAGGAGGCGCCAAGTTCAGAGCTCTGTACCAAAAGCTTCTCATGGGCAAGATAGGAGTTTCATAACTGTATTGGTATCTAAGCTCTGTTGAACAATACAGGTGATAAGCATGGTCGTGATTAGTAAGTGCAAAGTTACAACAAAAGAAAAATATAGCCCCTATAAAAACGAATATTCCACTTAGAAAATACCAAATGCTATCAATTAAGGTTCATCAATGAGATGCCACCAGCCAGTGACGGCTATGGCCTCTCCAGCGTCCGGGAAAAATTTTCCCCTTGTCTCTCAAAAAGTCTTCAGGGTAAATATTAATACTATATGGGTGACATTACTTTCAATCCGTTGCTCATGCTTGGTGGTGTGCCTGCCATAGTGATCTCACAGCCTAATCAAACAGTTCGTGGTAACGAACTGTAGTAAGGAGCGACCCGGCTCAATAGAAACCAAGACTCTAAAAAATGGAATTTTGATACCAATAGCTACATCAAAAGAATTGCATTTTAATGCTGATTTTAAATATATAAGTTTCATCAAGTTTAGTCTTACGCACCAAAAGTTACGAGCCTGAGAAAATTTGTACTATTTTAGAAAATAAGAGGAAACACCCCCTAAAAGTAATAGAATCTTAACGAAAATCACACCATCAGATTCAGCGTATCAGAGAACCCTACTGTAGAAATTTCAAGCTCCTATCTACAAAAATGTGGAATTTTGTATTTTTTGCCAGAAGGCACGGATGCGTGTTTATTTGTTTGTTTTTTTTTCTTTCTTTCTTTTTTCTTTTTCCCAGGGGTGATCGTATCGACCCAGTTGTCCTAGAACGTTGCGAGAGGGCTCATTATAACTGAAATGAAAAGTTCTAGTGCCCTTTATAAGTGACCGAAAAAATTGAAGGGCACCTAGGCCCCCTCCCACGCTAATTATTTTCCCAAAGTCAACGGATCAAAATTCTGAGATATCCATTTTATTCAACGTATTTGAAAAACCTTATAACTATGTCTTTGGAAACGACTTACTTCTCCACAGTCCCCGTGGGAGGGGCTACAATTTACAAACTTTGACCAGTGCTTACATATAGTAATGGTTATTGGGAAGTGTACAGGTGTTTTTAGGAGGATTTATTGGTTGGGGGGAGGCGTTGAGAAGAGGGGGATATACTGGGGGAACTTTCCATCGAGGAATTTGTCATTGGGGAAGAAAATTTCCATGAAGGGAGCGTAGGATTTACTAGCATTATTTAAAAAAAAACAATGAAAAAATAAATATTAAAAAGTTCATTTCAGCTGGAAGTAAGGAGCAGCATTAAAACTTAAAACGAACAGAAATTATTACCCATATGAGGGGCTCACCTCCTCCTAATACCTCGCTCTTTACTCTAAAGTGTTTTTAGCAATGTCAACTATTTATTTTACGGCTTTTGTGATTCAGGGGTCATTCTTAATGAATTGGGACAAAATTTAAGATTTAGTGTAAAGAGAGAGGTACTGACGAGGGGGCGAACCCTCTCATATGTGTAATAAAAACATGAGAATAAAACATTCTTTTCGTAAGGTAGTTTATAAGTTACGTATATCTTTTACTAATAAAAAGATTCGAAAAAAATTAAAAGTTCTAGTTGCCTTTTTAATTAGCCAAAAATTGGAGGGCAACTAGGCTTCCTCATCAACGCCCCGCTCTATACGCTAAAGTTTTTTACTGTTTTAAGAAGAAGAGTTGAGAGAAAGAGTCAAACTTTACCGTAAAGAGTGGGGCGTTGATGAGGAAGCAGCCCCTTTCATATACGAAGTAATTTCTGCTCGTTTTCAGTTTTAATGTCGCTCCTTACTTTCAGTTGAAAAAACTTGTTTCTTTTTATTTAATGTTTTAATAAGATGCTTTCAAAACAGAATTCCATATAAATGGGAAAAAGAACCAGCTATTTTTAGTAAAACACTGCCTGTTATGGCTTTTTGTTTTCTGCCTAGTGTTTTCAACTTATGGTAAAATGGTATTAGAATTTCTTTTAGAATTGTTTAAATTTGATTAGAAAAACGTGGATTAGTCAAGCAAGCCATAGAAAAGGATATTTTTCTGGGTCAACTGCAGTACTATCAGTACCCTGGAGAAAAACCTTTCATTACCTCTAGTACACAAATTCAAAAATATACCGATAAAAAGGTTCAACAAGACTGCGAAAATTCTGTTGGACAAAAAGTCTCTAGATTAATTGCTAGAAAAATTATTTTACTAGAAAGAAAAAAAAACACGAAGAAAGGAATAAATCATTGGAGGTTGTGACTCTGGTTCTTTTTTCTTTCTTCTTAGTTTATTTCAATGGTATTGATCTATTTTGTGTCCATTTTGGTGTCGGGTTTTGGGTTGTAGAACCTGAATATGAGTTGGCTTTCAGGGAATTTTATTATAAATTTCAGACGGTGATTGAGGGTTTTTGCAAGGATCTTACCCGATTAGCTCGTTATGCTTATTCATCTGTTGTTGTGACTATCAATTTCTTTTTTTGTTTGTTATTAAATGAAACACCGTATGTTAGTTTTCGTTTTGTTTTTTTGTCATGATTTGTGAATTGTTGCTTTTTAGTAGGATGATTCAGTTCGGTTTGCAAAATATATAAGTAATTGTGCAATTTATTCTTCAATTCTGCATTAGCCCCCTCTCGATCCCAAATGTAAGTTTCTGTAGGAAAATTTACGTTGAAGAATAGCACCTTTCGATATATACCCATCAGACCCTGTTAAATGGCAAAGAATTTTTGTTCTTTTATTATCCCCCAGCCCCTCCGTTACCAAAGTTACTCACAGGGGACAAGTCAGTAATCGCCCGATTCAAAGAAACCCTTTAGAGTCTAGTCCCTAAGATGAAACCAAAAAATATCCAGTGTACTAACTTGTAATTACTTGGTACTTGTATGTCACTAATACAATTTGAGACAATGTTTAACACAATCCGTTCTGGAAACGCGGCGACGTAACGAGAGTAATCCGTCGTAACGTCATTCGTACTAAAGTCTTGTCACAGATAAAAATTTAGTATTTGCTTTTTAAAGCTTTTAATTTCATCATACATACAGTATTTCGATTTATCCTCTTATTATAGGACTCGGATGATTCAGACT
This sequence comes from Artemia franciscana, assembly GCF_032884065.1. NCBI lineage: Eukaryota > Metazoa > Arthropoda > Branchiopoda > Anostraca > Artemiidae > Artemia > Artemia franciscana. The sequence continues at coordinate 690,189 of NW_027062675.1, forward strand.
CAGATTTACATCAAAGTGAAGATATCAAAAGACACGAGAGAAAAAATGGACAGTGTGTGCTTCTTCAGCCCTCTGAGCTAGAAAACTCACGGTGTAAGTAGGGTTTGGTTCTTGTCAAAGTGAATGCACCATTAGTGACTTTAAAAGAAATAATGGTCTCCCCATAATTTTCATTCTCTTTCCTTAGGGCTGTAAGTGACTGGAATAAAACCAGCATCCTTACTGTATTCTTTTGCCCACGGGTATTTTGTAACCCTCGTGGCCATTGATCAGAATTCTCAGATAGTCACATATTTCAGTAGTGTGAAAAGGTTCACTAAGTATGCCTCCAGTGATGAAACGACCCCTGCAGAACAAGGGCCAAGAGTCCAAATTATGCAAATTACCCATTGTTCACAGATTCGTTTTAAGATGAAAAAAAAGGGCGAGCAAAGTTGACCTTGGCTGTCGGCTTGGAACTTCTAGGGATATTTTGCAGGAAAAAGAGGATCTGAAAGGTTGTTGGTAAAGGGAAGAGTATTGAATGAGTTAGAAAACATTTCTGTTCAGTCTGATTGAAATGTTTTTTATAAATTTTGGATGAAAAGAAACCCCAATAGCTAAGGTTAGTTTGATCGGAAAATGACTAGAAAGTTTTTGCCCAAACTACTTGAAAGTGACATCCATAATTTCCTAGGCCAAGATGACTAATGAGCAAATATCGAGGCTGGTGGCGAAAATCCTCCAAAATAGGTAAATATTTTCCCGCTTGAGACTTATATCTGTAAGTCTTTGGGCCAATGTAACCTCAATCTACCGAGATAACTCGAAATATTATTGTTTCCTCCAAAGCGAGCCAATAACTTATTCTGGAATAACCTGAAATTTACACCTGTAAATTCCTGGGCCAAGAGAACCATGATGTTAACACGAATTGTGGGGGGCATAGGCCTTCCGAGAATGGGACCTTAATAAAATACTGTTAAACTATATTTTGTTTTTATTACTGCGCTAATGACATTCTAGCCTTTAGCGTGTTTATGGAGGTGGTAGCAACACTCTTATTTACGGTAATTTTTGTTCGTTTTAAGTTTAAAGTTATTTTCTTGTGTTAGGTTTCATTTATTCACCCATATTACTTTCTGCTTTTTAGTTTGATGTGATTATTCATTTTAATTTCTGTTTTTTTTAGCTTTCATTTATTTATTCAGAGAGATTTCTGTTTGTTCTAAGCAAAACTTATTATATGACTGTATTTCTGCTCGTTCATGGTTTAATGCTGCTCTTTACTTTACTTAGAATTTTTTTTCAATTTTGAAAGAAGATGACGATAATCTCTCTCTCTCTCTCTCTCTCTCTCTCTCTCTCTCTCTCTCTCTCTCTCTCTCTCTCTCTCTCTCTCTCTTTCTCTTTTTTTTTCTCTCTCTATCTCTTCCTCTATTTTTTACACATCTTCTTTCACATTTTTCGGAATTTTGTGTTGGCTACCTTTGAAGATAAGCTTCCATTTTTGTTGTATCTCTTCTTCTAATCATAATATTGCTTTGCAGATAATTTAGAATTTCAAGATCTAAGAAGGCATAGTGCCATGCCTAGTTTAGGGCACAGCTCTGCCATTAGCAGACCACGACTGTCATTCCATAACGTAAGTTGTTTTTTTGTTTTGTTCTCGTTTATCTTAATGCTAGCAAAGTATTTTTGGTGTAAAGAAGCTTTTAAGTCCAGTTATATTTAAAGCATGTTTGAAAACAAAAAATATAGTTTTGGTGACAAAACCTTCATTTTTTTTAGTAACGAATTCACTTGGTAAAGATTAGGGAAAAAAGTATTTTGCCAAAAAAAATTGTATGTTGTATTATTCTAAGTATTATTTTAAGTATTTTTTAATATTGTAATATTACTCTGATGTTCTTTGATCAGCAAAATAAGAGCTAGGGTCCCTTTCTCTTAATTTTAAGCATGATAGACACCTATCATGTTTTGGGTCTTGACCCACACTCTTTCATGAGGATCAATTTAAGATCATTGCCTAGTTTCTAGGGAACTCTTGATTATTTTCAAGGTTAGCCACCCTAGAGCCTCTGATTGCCCAGTTGTCTAAAGACTATGGAATATCACTGAATTATTCAGACCTGAAAACTAAGTGAATGGTTTTAATGAAAAAGAAGTACACTGAAACATCCTTGATTTTTGTTGGTGTTTGTCATTACAGCCTATAATAGCCTAACTATCTACAGACTATCGGAATAGCACCGAATGTTTGTAAGCCTTGGAAAATTCGCTACACAGAAAGTGATTCTGTCGTATATTGTTTATTAGGCCAGTTATTAGCTGAGTTTGACTAACAATAATTTTAATTCCTCTGTTCAGGATTTCTTGGCACAGCAACGTCTTTTCAACGATGCTGGTAAAATCGTAGGGAGTTAACGGCAATAAATACAAGATCCTTCTAATTAGTTTTCTAATTAATAGCCCATGCTTTATTACGCTGTTCTGTTCAGTCTTAAGTGGGACAAAGACACTGATAAGGTCACTAACTAAGGTAACTGTTGTCTAAAGCCACTCAAGCTAATGAATAAATCAAATTGCTCTGAATCCTGTACCATTCGTGCTTTGCACCGTTTATATATCCCATTTCGGAATGTGCTTGTTCCACTTAGCAATATGGTTTCGTTGAAGAAATCTGTGATAGAATTGATCCTTTTTAGTAAGATAAGATTTTCATACTGAAAAAATTCTATCACACACTCAAGTGGGCAAAATTCGCACTTTAGTGTCAAAAATACAAAATATACAAGCAAATGCTAGTTTAAAAAAAAAGTAAAAAAATGTAAAAAACTGTTGTCAAAACAGTAAAACATATCAAGAGAGTGAAAAAATTTGCACAATTAATAAGGATAAGTAAAATTTAAAAAGGTCTTCTGCTAGATTTGAAAGGCGGCCTAAGCCGCCTTTCAAATAGTAAGACCTATCGTCGCCCAGAAATGCATTTCCCTAGTCCCCACGACCGTTAAATAATGTAACTTCCAGGAGCTAAAGCATTACTAGTGCCAAAGCTTCGTACCAACCTTTGCTGAAAATAAATAATGCGCAATCATCACACCCCTTTGCTCACTTTTCTGTCAAGTGAGTCGTGTTTTTTTTCATTTTTCTCGGTTTTATACATTTAGTTTTTATTGCTATATATTTCCTCTTCTTAGCTTGCTCCAAGTTTATTTTCATTTATTGAGGGTGTTACAAAAAGAATGCCGGATTCATATCTATGATAAATGGAATTTATCTATCTGAAAGAAGCAAATGAAACACACATTGTCTTCAGGAAATGTCGAAACTGTACGTGAAACACAATACTGTGCATTTGACTCTGATAGCCTTAGCCTATTTGATGCTAGCCTTACAGGCAGCACTTGTTCTTCCATGAAATTAATTATCACTTGCTTACACATTTTTCCATAAACTTCGTAGAGAGACTGTCGAGTTTTTTGTTTGAAATCCAACATATTACAGGGTTTGTTCCTGTAAACTCATGACTTAGTGTACCTCCCATAGAAAGAAGTTGTAAGTTCAGGGAACAAGATAAAGGTTGATAGGTCTGGTCTCCTCGTAACGAGATGAGTCTGTCCAGGAACTTCATCCATTAGAGTGATTGTGTCTCCTCAAGTATGGCAAGTTGCATTGTCTTGTTGGAACCACAAATGTTCGATTTTCTATTGGTCTATGATTTTCTACGGGTGTTTCAAATCCAACGTTCTTTTTGAAACACTCCTTATTATGCAACTATGATGCTTTAATCAATTGTTTTTTTTTCCTTTCTTAGAGTTACGTTTTTCCATTGTCGTTTTCGAGTATGAATTGCAAATTATGTATAATTGCAAAAATATGATAATTGTTTTGCAAATGAAATACCGTATTTATTTATTTTTTTTATTTATTTATTTATTTTCTTTATTTCCCTCAAAAAATGAGGAGTACGCTACAATATAATATAAAGAAAAAACAACTGATAACACTTACAATCAAAACCTATCAAATATTGATCGAACACTTAAAAAAAAAAAAAAAAAAAAAAAAAAAAAAAAAAAAAAAAAAAAAAAAAAAAAAAAAACTTGCTAAATTGATTAGCCTATAAATCATGAAGAGCCTGAACTGTTACTAAAAACGGAACTAAATTGTGGCCTAAAAGAATAATTTTCGCCCTATCTTCAAATGTTTTATATTTTTTCTTTATACAGACTGCAGGATCCTTCACATTAAGCTTTAAAACAATCTCAGTGTTACTAAAAGAAAGGGGGAAACCAAGTAAAAATTTACAAAATTTAAAATAAGCAACTTTAATGGCCGAAAGATCAGAAGGTCTGAAATTTCGGAAGAGGAGGGACGGGAACAATACGTGAGGCAGAGCAACAGCGCTATACATACGACCAAGGACGTCCCGACGGTAAAGACCCCGAAAACGAATTAAAAGACCAAATGCCTTGCGTAGTTTCATCTGAACATGCTGAACCAGGACTGGTTTGAAATCTCTTTTCGAAGCAGCATAAGGTAATCCCAAATAAGTGACTATTGGCGACGACTGAAAAATAACACCATTGCCGCAATCGAGAGTCACTTTGACATTATCCTCTAAACAATTTACAACAAAAAATTGACATTTTTAAAAACTGATAGAAAGGCCCAAACCTTTTAAACAATTAATTAAAATATTAAAATTAGAAACAAGACTAGACTTGGACCGGCTTAGAAGGATAATGTCATCAGCATATGCAATGTAAGACAGATTTCGAGATAATGAAACAAACGAGCAGGAAAAAGAATTAAGGGCAGTAGCTAAACAAGAATTGAATATATAAGGAGAAATAATTCCTCCTTGTCTAATTCTTCTACCCACTTGAATTAATATGGACTGAGATGAAGACGAACTCGGACAGATACGGATCTTTAAACCAGAATACCAAGAGCGAAGGAATCGTATGACAGCTAAGGGCAATCCAGCATGGATTAAAGTGAGCAGAGCGGATGCATGAGAAATGTTTTCAAAGGCCCCTTTGATATCAATCAAGAGGGCGTATAGCGGTTGACCAGAGATTCTCGCTTCTTCAATAACTTTGCTGAAAGATGCATGGGCATGGTCACATCCCAAACCTCTCTTGAAACCAACTTGATTAGAACCAGTGTCAAGAATTTCAAGAAGATCCTTCAAACACAACTCAAACACTTTCCCAATCATAGAACCCCTAGTAATTGGCCTCCAGGAACTACAAGATGACAAGTCTTTTTTCCCGCTCTTAGGAATAGGCGTAACTATGCCAATATAGAATGACGATGGTATTAAACCAGTAGTAAGTAAAAGGTTGAAAAATACCAGTAGAGTAATAAGAAAAGAAGAAGGAGCAAGTTTGAGGTGACTAGCAAATAAGGCATCATGATCCTTAGCCGACTGCGCCTTTAACGTTTTGATTGCTCCATGTAACATATCCTCAGGAATCCTGTAATCAGTTGAAAAATTCTTCAACCTTTCATCTAATTGCAACACAACACTGTTAGAATCGTACGAAGTCGACAACTTAGAAAAATAATTTTCCCACCCTTTTAGCGATGGTGTGGAATTAGTATCAGGCATGTTAATCCGCCTATTGCCTCGGAGAACATTCCAAAGGAGATTCTTGTCCTTGTTTTATCAATGTTTGAAGAAGCTTCTTCTATGATCAGGTTATTATGACGACGGAGCTCTGCTTGGAATTCAGCCTTTCTCTTTTTCATTAGCAAAAAAACTGGATGCGAGTCTCTTGGTTTACCGAGGGCCCGCCATTCCCAATACGCTTGTTTAGCCGCCTTATTAAAATTTACCAAAAAAGGATAAAGGCCCCAAAAAGGTTTCTGCGCGCCCAATCATATCCTATTAGTAGGAAAAACTGCCACAGCACCATACTTTAAGCAATGGATTAATTCAAAATAAAGACAATTAATAGTCAAAGAGGGATTACCATCCATTGAATCCAAACTATCAGGGATATAGACTTTATCAATTAAAGTCCCAACTCTTTCTTGGTAAAGCGGTCTAAAATTTGGATTCCAATCAACCCGATCAAAAAATTTAGGAAGCTTATTACCAGAAAAATGAACTGGGGAAGGACGAGAAGCTAAAGGGGGTATAAGGAACTGAAGCGGCATGTGGTCACTAACGGGGAAATCTCCGATTACAGTAACCACAGGCAAAGGATCACTTGGGTTAGAAGAAAAAACATGATCAATATTAGTTGTACTACCACTCCAATGAATATAAGTAAAATCCTGGGACTTCGGTAAAACAGAAAAATTAGGAAGACAAGAAGATAAAATTGTACCCCTTTCATTTGCTATATTTGGATCACAGTTAAAATCACCTAAAATATAAGTACGCAAATTTGACTGTAAACTAGAGACAAAACGACTAAGATTAAAACAGCATTGAGTAAACGCAACAAAAGAAATATCATCATGGTAATCAGTCGGAAAATAACAATTAATTAAAACTACGTTTGAAAAACTACAAGCTAAAAAATTTGTATCAATTGCTAGAATAGCTGCATTAAGAGACTTGGGTAAAATAGTAGCTAAACCACCGGAGGGACGTCCACCAGTCGGTGTAGCGGGAACAGCAAAAATGTCGTGCTCAGTAGACAGACTAGAAAGCTGATTCAACGAATGATCAAGGAGGTGGTGTTCCTGAAGACATAATAACGATGATTTTTCATTCAAAAAACTATGAAGTACGGGTAATTTCCCTAACACACCATTTGAATTAAAGGACGTAATACAAAGTAATACATTCATTTACAAAATTTCTTTAAAATCGGACACCTAAAGCTGTAAACTGGATGATCATTCGAGCCACAACTGGCGCATTTAACTGGCGCTTGACATGGGGAGTCTTTAGTCGAAATGTGATTACCGCTACATCGGGCACATTTGAAACATTCAGATTTACACTGATTTTGAACATGGTTAAAACTTTGACACTTAAAACAAAGCCTAAGCTGAATACGATCTCGTTCCACTCGGAAAATCTCATAACCGAATTTGATGCCATGTTTGATGTAAAAATGCAGGTATTCTTCTGTTTGAAAAATAACTCTTACAGTTTGCGATTTTCCTAGCCAGTTAAACTCGATTATACCCAGAAAGTCCAATCGTAGGCACTAACATCAAAATCAATGCCCACACTCCTGATAATTCCAAAAAATCGCCGAGGCTTGGAAGTCATTATGCTTTCAGGAAAATTAACCTTTAGATCACAACTGAGCTTCGATGCATCTTGACATGGTACCGATACCATAACACTATCCTTAGTTGTTTTAACATAACGAATATTTGCACACCCTGTCTTATCAAATTCTTTCTTCCGGCAGACAGGATCCTTCAGTAGGAGAGTGGGTGGGTTTTTTATCACTATGGTCTCTAATGGGACAGTCTTTAGTGGGAGAGGCGGCCATTCATGGTGGGGCACAGTGGGGGGATTGAGATCAAGATCATTGCCAGGCGTTATTTTTTTCTCTAAATTAGATTCGATACGCTCAATAGAAGAAAGCGTTTTTTCAAGCTTTCGGGAATAGTCATAAACAAGCTTATCAAGCCGGACGCTGATGCCAGGCTTTAATACTGGACATTCATTAAAGCTCCGTGGGACGATTACAGGCCATATGAACTGTTTCGAATCAAGTTCTATGATAACACGCATTATGTCCGAGGCAGTAGTCTTTTCAGCTGTTTTTCCTCTCCTTTCTTGCAATCTACCAGCTTTACGACACAGACATGCGAGCAGCGTGATAACACGCATTATGTCCGAGTCAGTAGTCTTTTCAGCTGTTTTTCCTCTCCTTTCTTGCAATCTACCAGCTTTACGACACAGACATGCGAGCAGCGTTTTTGCTACATTCAACTCCTCTAAACGATAGAATCCTGCCATTGCGTTAGATATTTCATCAACACTTATTCCTGCTTTCAACGAATCAAGAGCAAAGAATAATATCGAATTAACTACGACATGCGAAATTCCTGTCTCTGACACAAAAGTCTTATCAAAATCGCATGCATTGACTGGCTGGCTTGTGACGTCAGATATATTGTCACTTGCAATTATCTCAGTGGAATGTTTATGTGGTCTTGAAATAGACTGGATTGACAGGTCCACGCTTCGACTGCATGAATTTTCAGCTACAGAATTAGTATTAGCGGGAATGGATTTTTGACTGCTGATTATCGGGCATATACAGGGATTATTATTAGAGATGGAAGATTCATGTACTTCATCGTTATTTGAACAGATTAAGCAAATCCAATTCGGTTTTTCTTTACGCTCAATTGGGGAAATGCCCGCACACTGTGGGTGAAACATCTCGAGACATTTTATGCATTGCAGGGTAATCCCCTTGTCACAAGATCGACCACAACCGGGACAAATAAATATTGACATTTCTCACTCCTTAGGTCTGGGGTTAAATAAGCAAGGCCAAAAAAATAAAATCGCCTTTAGCGCTCCATTAAGCTTATAATGCAATAGTCACTATAATTCCTATTGCGAAATTTTGAGTATCTTCGCATAAAACTTACTGAATTAATAATGTCCATGCAATATTTGTTTTCGTTTTGTTTTTTGTCATGATTAGTGATTTGTTGCTTTATAGCAGTGAGAGATGGAAATTTGAAACTTTTCAGATATGGGGATCGTGAAAAGATGTCAAAAGCTTCTCTGAAGTTTGCAAAATATCGAGCAATTTCGCTGAAACAAAATCATTTATTTTTATCCTAATAAATGATGTAGAAACTAATGAAAACGAATTGTTCTAGCTTCAAAAATTAGACCTAGAAGTTCGTGGAGACAACCTCCTGTATAGAACATATGATTATCTCTTCAAGAACCTGAGATGAAAAGTCTGCGTGTCCATATTTCCAGAATATAATTCTCTGTAAGTCTCGAAAAACTAAAAAAATCTAAACTTGTTATGTAGCTTTTGATTTGGATTTTCCGAAAATTTATTTTAGACCTTATTTTGTCCAAGACCTCCAGATGCAAATAGTAGCCTTAAATCTTCACTCAAGTGAACCGCTGCGTAGATGTTCCCCTACTTTGGGATGAGACTCTTCTGAAAGAGTTTTCTATAATGTTTTTACGTCTTATGAAGCGTGTTCTTTGATTTCCATCAGTAATGAGTGGCTCCTGTCTGAAAATGAAAGAGTATCTTTGGAAGTTTATGATCTGACTTCCGGAGGATTATAGATCTCGTCGTTCCTGATATAGTTTTTCTAGTTGATACTTTAGGATTCACCAAAGACAATTACTCCCAAAGGCAGTAAGGTGTTTCTCCTATTTCGCATTTAACATTAGGTATATCATTGAGTGACTCAGAACGGCCAAAACGGTGCTCTAGAAAAGTATGAGTTTTTACTTCTGCGAGTATGCTGCAGGTTTTTGGACTGGTAAGAGTTGCTGAGAGATTGTGTTGGCTACTTCTGTTCTGGGTCGTGACTCTTTTTCAGAGTCACCATTGGAAGTTACTATACTTCCCAAGTACCTTCAGTCTGTCCCCAGTTCAATGTCGTTTGCTCGTATTTAGGCCCCTACGAGTGCACTGCTAATCGACATAGCTTTAGTCTTTGGGATCTCAATGTGTAATCCGAACAATTAAGCTGTCTTAACAAGCATGTTCAGGAATTCCTGAAACCTCTGTTTGTTGAATTCTATGACCCCTATGTCCTCGGGGAACTTGACGTCCTAAAGAAGCTTGGGTGCAATTTGAATTTTATATCCAATTATCTTTCTAATAATGTAACCTGCAACTAGAACGAAGAGAAAAGGAGACAGGACCTATTTTGAAGCCAGTCACTGTTTTCTTTTTTTAATTTAGTATGGATTTTACACATGAGTGCTAGAATCGAGATCCTATCAATTAGATCACAAGCAATCAAATATCACTATTACGATTCTGTCCCTACCCACAATGGAGTACCCAAGGTACTCTCCTAGGTCTCGTTATTTTTCTTCAGTCATGATTAGCAACCCTGAAATGGAATTTCCTGACAAATAGAAATATGTCGAAGACAGTTGTTGAAACCTGCTATAGAAAATTTAATGAGCAAGCCTATGAGCATTCTTATTTACTTCGCACATGATGCCTCTGACTTAGACATTAGAGTAAATTCTACTAAATCCATGATAATGCTGGGATGTTTCCTTAAATCTTCCCTTTCCCCCTTTTCTACAATACTTTTTCTGAAATTTCTGTGTCTTCCTTTAAATTAATTGGCGTCATTGTCTTTTCTAACTGAAAGTGGGATATATGTTAAAAAAAATAATCCATAGAGTTAATGCGTCCATCTCCCTTTTCAAACTTCGAAATAAATTTGACGTCCCCCCTTCCTATTCTTTAAAAAATTATTTTATTTGTCTGCCTGCATCTTGAAAATGCTTATGCAGTTTGGCATCCTGGTATCTTCTGGGGAGAACCAGAAAAAAAACGAATCTGTCCATACGGTTTAAGCCCTGTAAATAATTTTCCAAGAAGGTAAGATTCTATACTCTCTTCTTCTAGAAAAAGCTAAGTTGGTAAAGCTTGATTGCAGTAAAGTCCAGTCGTGCCCTGTTTTTCAAAAAAATACAATAACAGACCATCAAATGGAAAAAATTTCCTCCATAAGACACTCCCCGTCCAGATTCCGTCCGCTTCGAGTTATTTCTGAACCTGTTTCTATCTTTTCGCCCATTCGCTGCTTTACCCTCAGATATGAAAAAATTTTGTCCCCTAAATTACTGAAAAAATTAACAAAACATCCCGATAGTTTCTCTCTTTTTATTATTTGTGCAGGTATTGCCTATTTTTTTGTATGTTGGCTCGGTTTTCTTTTTTTGTTATATTTTTAATGACCCGTTTAAATTTAAAATGTATGTTTTATAATGTACTTTAACTAGTTTTAACTGTTCTTTTAATTATTTCTTATTTTACTGTACTGGTGATAAAAAAAATTGGTGAAATAAACATCTTATCCTAGTCATTTATGTAGTATAATTTCCTGGGTGCTGTGTTTCGACACCTGCTGAAAATTAATTCTTATTTCTTCATTTGCTTATTTAGTCGAAAAGTGAGTTGCTCAGAAAAGCACAAGAAGGGTTGAATCGCAAATAGTTTGAACCTTCGTGAAAATACCGAAAAATACATGTAAAATGTCTTAAAAATAAAAAAGATGGACATGTCGAGTTTTGAGGGAATTATTTTTATTTATTTAGAAGTATTTGTGAGTCGAAAATAAATTGTTTTTCTGTTTTTTAGGAAGTTTTCCAAAACCGCAGAAGCAGACTTTTGGATTTAACTTTACCCGAGGTTGTTCACATAAGGACGACTTTGACAATAGCAGAAATTGAAAATAAATTAGACCCTAGCATTCAAAAAGAGCTATTGAAAGGAAAGGTAAAATGATTTTTGTCCGCTAACTCTAGTATTAGACTCAACTACTACGAACTCGTTTCTTTAAGTTTGGCCAATGCTTCTCCTCAACACATCCCTTCCCCTTCAACGTTTCTAACGTTCTGCAAATGCTTTAAAAAGTTTATAATTATCATTTAATGTTTTTTCATATTTAATATTATTCTTGCTTATTCTAGAGGTAAAAACTTTGAGCGTTACAGCGTCATTATCCAAGCCATCTTTGAATTTGTTCAATGTCTTAATCGTGAAAATCACTAAAATCACGATTTTTACTGGAAAATATTTTCTGTATTTAGTAAGCGTTTCATAAATAAATCTTTTTTTTTGCTTTATACTTGTACGGTCTTATGCATAATGTTTTCAACCCACACAAAACTCGAATTGATTGGAAAATTAAGGTAAAAAAAAGTGATGGACAGGTATAGTCGTCTTTTAAGAGTTCTGTTGCAAATTTGGTGCCTTCGGTGGTATTCTGTGGGATTCTTGCTGAAACTAAGATTTTCAGAACGCCTTATTACCTAAAATCTTATTTTCTATAGCTTAAGGTTGGAACATACCAATTCAGCGTTGATTTTGTCTTTAATCGATCACGTTGCAGGTTTATTGTTTCTTGAATTAAGAAGTACCCACCACCACTCTGATTGATTAAACTCTTAAACCTAGGCCGAGATTAGTAGGCCCAGGACTCGGACTTTTCGTAATATCTTGATGTAAGTCGTGTAGTTAAACTAAAACATTTGTTTTCAAAACATTTTAGAACTTGTTTTTTTTAGATTCTAATTTTGATTTCAGCTGTGTGAGTATACGGAAATTTTTCTATCCTAAGATTTAGGAGCACGAAAATTTCTTTTCCCATCTAGAATCTTGATTGTAACTGAACACGTATGGAGATTTAGCTTTAGGAAGCATCGAAGCCTCCTTCCATCACATTAGCTTTTTCATCGGCTCAGTCAGGTAATGAAAATCTTTCCCTTGGCAAATATTACGCTTAAAATTCTTGTTCGATCCCTTCCTATTCTGTTTAATGAGGAATTGGGTTCAGCTGCGGGAGTAAAACACAGTTTCCATTTCTAAGAATATTTTTTTTATTTCATTTAGCTTTTTTACTGTTTTACCTTTCTTCTTAGATAAAAACTTTATCCTTCCTCTGTTTTTCATACAGTTTGGGAAGTTGCACTATTGATGATCCGATGCTTTGGTGCATTTTGATGCATTATTTTTGGTGCATTACTTTCACTGAACGTCTCAAAAACAAATGCAAATAAGATAAAAAAAAGTCACGCACATTCGAAAATATTTCTAGCATTCAATATGACGCTATTCCGTTATATTCGTTTTTAACCTCCTTTTCTTCTTGAATGAACGTATTTTTTTTACCATAAAATATAGTTTTCACGAGATATTATACTAGCAATACCACTTCTTTTCATGATCAGAAATTAAATAAAAAAAACTAGTTTTTTTAACTGAAAGTAAGGAGCGACATTAAAACTTAAAACGAACAGAAATTACTCCGTATATGAAATGGGTTGTCCCCTCCCCAGTCCCTTGCTCTTTACGCTAAAGTTTGACTCTTTGCCACAATTCTACTTTTTAAAACAATTAAAAGCTTTAGCGTAAAGAGCGAGGGACTGCGGAGGGGACAACCCATTTCATATACGGAGTAATTTCTGTTCGTTTTAAGTTTTAATGTCGCTCCTTACTTTCAGTTAAAAAAACTAGTTTTTTTTATTTAATTTCTGAACGTTTTTGAATTAATGCATGTTTGATTTTGGCTCTCCGCACATAAATTATTGAAATGAAATTAGTATATTATTTTTTTTTGGCTAAATGGCTTTCTCTTAGTTTTAATCAGACGATTTTGAGAAATAAGGGGTGGGGAAGGAGACCTAGCTGCCCTCCAATTTTTCGGTTACTTAAAAAGGCTACTAGAACTTTTAATTTTCAACGAACGTTTTTATTAGTAAAAAATATACGTAACTTAAGAATTAACTTACGTAACAAACTTTTATAGTCTTATATTTTTATTATGTGTACGAGGGGGTTTGTACCCTCGTTAATACCTCGCTCTTTACACTAAATCGTAAGTTTTGTCCCAATTCTTTAAGAATGACCCCTGAATCGAAAAGGCCGTAGAATAAATAGTTGAAATCACTAAAAAATATTTTAGCATAAAGAGCGAGGTATTATAAAGTATTTTTAGAACCCCTATAGTATTTTTATATTTTAAAAAAAATATAAAGTATTTTTAGAACCCCTCATATGCGTAATAATCTCTGTTCGTTTTAAATTTCAATGCTATTCCTTACTTTCATTTGAAAAAACGTTTTCATGTTTATTTTTTCATTGTTTTTTTTATAATAATGCTAGAAAATCCTGCGCCCTTTTCATTGAATTTTTCTTCCCCCATGACATATTCCTCAAAGGAAAGATCCTCCCACAAAGCCCTCTCCCATCAACCCCACCCCCCAAACCAAAAAATCCCCATGAAAACGTCTGTACACTTCCCAATAACCATTACTATATGTAAACACTGGTCAAAGTTTGTAACTTGCAGCCCCTCCCTCAGGGATTGTGGGGGAGTAAGTCATTCCCAAAGACATAGTTATTATGGTTTTCGACTATGCTGAACAAAATGGCTATCTTAAAATTTTAATCTGTTGACTTTTGGAAAAAAATGAGCATGGGAGGGGGCCTATTTGCCCTCCAATTTTTTTTTCACTGAAAAAGGGCACTAGAACTTTTCATTTCCGTTAGAATGAGCCCTCTCGCGACATTCTAGGACCACTAGGTCGATAAGATGACTCCTGGGAAAAAAAACAAAAAAAAAACAAACAAACAAATAAACACGCACCCGTGATTTGTCTTCTGGCAAAAAATACAAAATTCCACATTTTTTAGATAGGAGCTTGAAATTTTTGCTATAGAGTTCTCTGATATACCGAATGCGATAGTGTGATTTTCGTTAAGATTCTATGACTTTTAGGGGATGTTTCCCCCTTTTTTCCAAAATAGGGCAAATGTTCTCAGGCTCGTAACTTTTGATGACAAAGATTAAATTAATTGAAACTTATATATTTAGAATCAGCGTAAAAATTCGATTCTTTTGATGTATCTTTTAGCATCAAAATTCCGTTTTTTAGAGTTTCGTTTACTATTGAGCCGGGTCGCCCCTTACTACAGTTCCTTACCACGAACTGTTTGAAAAGAAAATAATTCGGTATTTCGGGGCTTCTGACATTATTACTCCTTTGCGGAAGTTAGGCTCAAAATTGAAAAAGGATTATATTTTTTCTCTGGGCCCCTTCCACCTCTTAGTTCGTTTATTTTCCCGTTAGTTTTCACCTGTTTTCGCTTTATAGTTGTGTTATCTCTTAGTAGTTCTTTCGTTAGTTGAGTTATGGTTGTGGTATATATGCTTTATCGCTCGTATAGTTGTTTCATTTTCAAATTATACTCCATAATAGAGAGGCTCCGAACACCCAGCATTGTATATTAAGCTCTTAATTTGACGTTTTTTTCTAACGTGACCAGATTCGTCCTGCGCCCTTTTCATTGAATTTTTTCCCCCATGGCATATTTCTCCAAGGAAAGATCCTCCCACATAGCCCCCTCCCTCAACCCTACCCCCAAAACCAAAAAAAAATCCCCCTGAAAACGTGTGTACACTTCCCAATAACCATTATTATATGTAAACACTGGTTGAAGTTTGTAACTTGCAACCCCTCCCCCAGGGACTGTGGGGGAGTAAGTCATCCCCAAAAACATAGTTATTATGATTTTCGACTATGCTAAACAAAATGGCTATCTCAAAATTTTGATCCGTTGACTTTGGGAAAAAAATGAGCGTGGGAGGGGGCCTAGATGCCCTCCAATTTATTTGGTCACTTAAAAAGGGCACAAGAACTTTTCATTTCCGTTAGAATGAGCCCTCTTGCGATATTCTAGGACCACTTGGTCGATACGATGACCCCTGGGGAAAAAAAAAAAAAAAAAAAAAAACAAAAAATAAACACGCACCCGTGATTTGTCTTCTGGCAAAAAATGCAGAATTCCACATTTTTGTAGATAGGAGCTTGAAACTTCTACAGTAGGGTTCTCTGATACGCTGAATCTGATGGTGTCATTTTCGTTAAGATCCTACGACTTTTAGGGGGTGTTTCCCCCTATTTTCCTAAATAAGGCAAATTTTCTCAGGCTCGTAACTTTTGATGGCTAAGACTAAACTTGATGAAACTTATATATTTAAAATCAGCTTTAAAATGCGATTCTTTTGATGTAGCTATTGATATCAAAATTAAATTTTTTAGAGTTTTTGTTACTATTGAGCCAGATCGCTCCTTACTACAGTTCGTTACCACGAACTGTTTGAAAACGGAGTTTAATATTTTGAGTTTTTTTTTCTAATTTGTATTTTTGATTGTCTCAGCTTATGAAGACTATGGTAGCCTGGAATGATGGCGAAGAATTGGGATCTAATAGGTTTTTCCGTCCATGAAGGTGGTAAACTAGTATTAAGTCAATTGATAAGCTGTTGATCTGCCCAATGCTCATCTTTCTGTGTTCTGTTTGTTGTTATAAATATTTTATTTACTCTAATTTTGAAATTTCTGAATACGGTTGTTTTACTTTCAGATATGTTACTCCTGTAAAGCTCGCTTCGGACTCTTATTTGGCCCTTGGGCCCAACAATGCCATCTTTGTAAGCAAAAAGTGTGCTCGAAGTGTAGTTTCAGAGCCAATATCCCAGATACTAACTTCCCACAGTTACCCGAGCGGAATCTGATACCTAAGTGTGGAGCATTGCATAGTATTACTTCCGAAGGTCCAGCTTCCCTGGACTCAGGTTTCAAACTAGGTGAAAGTTCCCATTCAGCAGTTGATGATGGTACTTGTGGACCGTCCTCGTTTGCAGGACTTGGTGCTGATGATCCAAGGTTAAATAGGCGTTTTAGACTTTCAAAAAGTCACTCTGGGCAAATGTCCGTTGTTTGTCGTGAATGTCGTGGATTGTTGCACGACCTTATTGCTTCTGCTAATTAAGTTTGTTCTTTTTTTTCACTTCGGGATTAAAAAAGTTGTGCCTCGGAGCTTTGTTTTTTCTTCTTTTCCGTAGTTTTTGCATAGCTATATCTAATTTTTATCACCTTACAGAATGTACAAATTTTAAATAATCTCTGTTTATGTAAGACAAATCTATAGTAGCCTGTTTATACTGTTGAAAGGTTCTAAATTCAATTGTAACCTAGGTAATCTGTCTCTTCAATACTTTGTCTTACTTCGTTTATTTTAAGCACGTTTTATAGTAATTTGATCCTTGTTACCTTACTGTATGTACAAATATTTAAAATATTCGCTTTGTTTTGTAAGACAAATCTCATTTCTATTGCTGAATAGCTGTAAAATGTATTGTAACCTAAGTTGAGTGTCTGTTAAAGGGTGTATTGTACATTTAAATTTAGCACTTTTTTATTGTAGATTTGGACTTGACTTTCACCTCTTTATTTTGAAAAAAATTAGGGAGGGGGTGTTACTCGTTTTAGTTTAACACTTACAATTTCAGTTTTAAGTTAAAAGAATATGTCCTTATATGACTTGGAGTTGAATTTGTGTATTTTATTTCAATTGTAAGTGGTCTCTCTCACTCTCTTCTCTTTTTTCCACCTTCTCTATCTCTCTCTCTCTCTCTCTCTTTCTCTCTCTCTCTCTCTCTCTCTCTCTCTCTTTCTCTCTCTCTCTCCCTGCCTCTTGTATACCTGACCAGTTTAGCTTAGAATAAGCTTAGACTCAAGTTTAATTTTAAATCTAATTTTAATTAGATTTAAAATTAGAGATTCTAAAATGCTAGATTCTAATCTAGCATTATGGAATTTAAAGCAGAACTTCAACTCGATGAAGTCTTTCTTTTAAATTTATCAAATTGAATTAGAAAGACGAATTGTCTGCTATCGTTTTGTTGTTTATTTCTTAAGAGCTTTGAAGCTAAAAATTAGTTTTAAGAACGGGGTGGGTGGTAAGTAGGTCTGGTGCCTTATTCTCACTTAATAGCTAATCATGTGTCGCCGATAGTCTGTTTATTCTGTATTTTCCTTATTTATTCCCTTAATTCGCCATCACTGTCATTATCGGTTGGTTGTTTTGAAGTGCTTTAAGTTTTGTGACTATTAAAATCGTTACGCTTTGAATTAATAAATCATCTTAATATATTGCAAATATCGTATCTGTGTCTTGTTAAAGATTTCTCAACTTCAAGCTTTAGCTCCTGTAAACTATAAATTATTCTACCAATGTTCGAAGTTCTAAGCCTGTTCCAAGATGTCAGAATGAAGAGAAAAAGATAATCTTGTTCTGCATTAATTAACCTGGGTATTTCATTCAAATGTCGTTAAATCTACAACTCCTTGTTGTAGCCCTCCTTGTTGTGCCTCCTTGTGGACGACTTAACAAGAGACAAAATTCTCCCATTTATCACAATCACAATCCTTGCCAGTTATGCAACTTATTTGATTTTGTGGTAAACAGGGTTTGTATGAACTTTCTTTTATGATTTGATTTTGTGATTTTTTTTTGTGATTTTGAGCAATTCAATTTACTCTACAAGTCAGTTAAGTATCGCAAAATCATTTCAGTGGACAGTAGCATGGAATTGCCCGTCACGCAAAACAAATGACCTACTAGAAAGTTATTTGTTGTTTTCTTTTTGTGTCTCTGGTAGAGTATTTTTTGTCTATGGTAGAATATTTTGTACACGGAATCAAGATCAATCTTTTTGGTGTGTTAAATTGAAAAGAAACATTTTTTTTCTGTTAAAAGTAAAGAGTAATTGTGTTGCGAGAGCAACACTTCGGTTTTGTCCTGTTTTTTTTTTCGTTTTTTTTCCTATGCCACCGATCTTGGCTTATTCCTGGAAACTGGTAAGGGTCTAACCTGTGCAGTTTTTATGGAAAGTGTGGACCTCAGGCCGGATTGATGAATATGGCATTCCATTTTGGAAAGCTCCGTATAACTCTTACCTGGGGCCAAAAAGGATGGTTTTTGCTTGTCCACGAGCTTTAGCCTATGGTGTGCGAAGTGAAGTGGAGTTATGTAGCCTATGTCAGAGAGGAGTATCTGAAGTTGTGCTGCCAAGCTTTCGTTTCATCAAACCATGTTTCTGCTTTCTAGTGGGAAGCTCCGTTCTAGCAGGCAAGCAGGCAGGCACCACTTTCAAATTGAAGATGGACTAAAATCTATAAGTGTTAAATATATGAGGCTGTTACCCGGCCCCACAGCCAATATATCTTCTTTAAATGATAAATAGAAAAAATTGCAGAAGCAAAAAAGCGGCATTTTCCCACGGGTCCGAAAGTGCTGCCATGATTTCGGCTGGACTTATCATTTGTTTTTTCGGACTTGGGATTGAGGTAGAGAAATGTTAGAAACAAAACCAAAGTGTTGTCCTCGCAACACTTTTTTCGGCAAAGCCGGAGAAAGGTTGCCGCTTTAAAAGCGTCTCTGATATTGCTATCTATGACAGTGCTGCCTTTCATATTGCTTATGCTATCTTTTAAAAATCTGCATGCATATAATTTTTTTGTTTACATGGAGCTCCCTCTAAAATTTTCCTAGCATCCTCACCTATTACCCTTAATGTCATTAGTTACAGCAATCGTAGTAGTAGTATAAACAGTATACACATAGTATTTTCTGGCTAGATCAAAATCCGCGAAACTGACACTGAAAGGTCCATTTTAGAAATGTAAGTCATTTCTGAGATATTGCTGTGTCGCCCTGTTGACAGTCCACATGCTCATAGCTCGTTTTGATTTAGTACAATATCAGCCTAAATATTCTTTGAAACCTTACCCTTAAACTCTTAGCTTGCATAGTAGCAATAGTCGTAGTAGGAGTTAGCATTAGCATTAGCATTAGCATTAGCAGCAGTGTGTACACAGCCCCTTTTGTTTTCTTCGACATCTCTGTCGACACACGCTCACAGTTTCAATTTAACACCATAAGCCATACCTGAGGCTACCAGCTACCATGCTACCAGTAGTAGCATGATTAAAAGAAGCTACACTAGGATGCAAATTTGCTTAATTACTTATGATTTTTGGACTGTCTTGAACAAAATGGATATCTTAAATTTCGACCAAATGCATTCGAGGAATAGAGGGAGTGAGAGGGGCCCTCCGATCACTTCTGACTCTAAAATGGAGAATCTAACCCCGACTTACAACCATGACTTACAACCCTTTCCTCCAGCCTCTGACTGAGGGGAAGGGTTACCCCCAGCCAGAGCCTGGCTGATGGCTATCCAAACAAAATGGATAGAGAAATTGAAATTTTGATCGAATGCATTTGGGAAAAGAGGGTGGGGGGAGAGCTAATTCCCCTCCGTTCACTTTCGACTCCTAAAAGAGGAAATAGAACTTTCAATTTATAATCAAATGAGCCTTTAAAGCTCATGCAGCCATTCCTTCAATAAAAACCTTATATGCCCCTGGGCATAACTTACCAAGCTCTGATTGAATGAGCCTACTTCAAAGTTTGTACGATTACCATATTCCATAGAAACTTTATATGTCAACAACAGGCAACTAGAAGAGCTTATAGCCCTTACCCTGACAGCTGTTGGGGATGGGCTGATATCCCAAAAGATATTATTACTGGACCCTTCAACTATGCTGCACAGAATGACTATCTGAAATTTTGATAGGATGTGTTTAGAGAAATGATGGGTATGGAGGGGGCTGGTTGCCCTCCATTCAGTTTTGACTCTTCGAAATGCACTAGAGCTTTTAATTTCCGATTTAATGAGCCTAGTTCAAAGTTAATACGACCCCTCCCCAGTATATGCCCCCTAAGTATAAATTACAACCCCTGCCACCAGGTTCTAGGGATTTGTGTCAACCCTGGAGGCGTTGTTTTATGGAAGCGTCGGAACAAATGTACTACCGTATAATATAAGTAACTATATTGAACAAAATGGATATCTCAATATTTTGATAAGATACTTTTGGAATAAGAGGGCCCGTGGGGCTAGTTTCTCTTTGATGACTTTTGATTCTTAAAAAGGGCACTAGAACTTCCGATCTCCAATCAAATAAGCCGTGTTGGAAGTTCATACGACCACCCCTCCTATAAAATCTTTATGTTAACAATGGGCAACTAGCATAGCTTATAGCCGTTACCCTGAGGACTGTGGGGGTTGTTATCCCCAAAGATATAATTACCTTAACTTTCAACTATGCTGAAAAGCATGGCTGTCTCTAAATGTTGATAGGATGTGTCTGGAGAAATGATGGGCGAAGGGAGGCGAAGGCTGGTTACCCTCCAATCACTTTTGACTCTTAAAAAAGGCACTAGAATATTCAATTTCCGATTGAACGGAATCTTTTTGAAGATTCTATGACAACTCCTTCAATGAAAAAAGTAATACATTTATCCGACTTCGCTTTTTAATAAGACAGCACTATTGCGCTGCCTATGATACAACTTAACAACCTAGAAGACAGACATGGTTCCCAGGGTTCCTTTTCCTGGATCGTGTACAAGCCATCGTATATGTTTTATTCATATTCAAAATCAAAACAGCATAAAATATTTTAAAACTTATATTTAAGTCATTCGTAAGATCGACTAAATTAAACTTTTCAACTTTCGTACTCTCCTGCTTAGATTCGTATCTTAGAATTTGTAAGATAGGTGAGGCTTGGTCATTTAGCTTGTTTACAGCCTGAAAAATCGAAAGTTCATACATCTCATTTAAGAAATCAAAGAAAAATTTAGCCCACCGCATTAAGGACCATCGCCATATTCACATTGAGTCCCTTCTTTAACAATCATTTCGAAATAATAGACTTATAATGCCCTGCTATCCCAATATTAGAACCTTCATGTAGGTACTCTGTAAATATACCTTCAAAATCCCCATTAGAAGCTTCCAGATTCTTAGATTGCTAATGCTCTAGGCATTACGATCATAATTACTGTTATTCACTAAATTTCAGAATGCCCACAGTAGGCCTGCACGGTTTCAATATAGTTTCAATAAAAAGCACAAAAAATAAAAACGAAATTAATCCACTTCAGAATATCGATAAAAAGAATAGGCAATGACAATATAATCCCTAACCATTGTATTGTTCATATATAAATATCTCAACACACCATATCCAAAGTTTTTAAAATTACAAACCCAAATATCATGAAAACACTCAAAAAAAATCTAACTTAACAAAACTTCAATAGTACACATTAAAAAGAAAATACTATTTATAGCTTAAACTGTAAAAACACACAAATTACAATATCAGCTGACCAGACCCTTAAAATTGTACCAAGACTTTTAGCTGCTACAATGTTGTCTTTCTTGACATAGATAATCGGGGTAAGTAAGGGGAGCCCAGTTTTCCAGTCTTTTTTCTATCAATTATTCACAGATACCAAATAGGTGCTTGCGCACAAGCGCAAACGAGGCGTAACACATTCACCAATAAAAACATTTTTATATACGCTGGACTCTTCTGTTCTTTTTTTGTATTATGACAAGTTCAACATTATAGTCAAACTTGTTGATAAAATGAACTTACGCACGACTACAGCGCTGACTATGTGCGCAATTAGTAACTTCTCTAGTTGAATATTATTAAACTTTCAAACATAAAATTCTTGTTGGACCGATCAGAATTGAGATTAGTTCATAACTTTTTGAAGCTAGAAAAATGCTAGCTTAGACCTGCAATTTGTCTATCTACCACAGGAATCAGACAAAATTAAGAAGACTAATATTAGTAGAGAACAGTTGGAAAGTTAGTATTTCTGCAAATTTCTTAAACCAATTTCTTACAATTTCGATTCACTGCTTGTTAATTACATGGGTGGCGCAAAATCAAGAAAATCCTCATGTGATTCATTAAATTCGTTTTGTTTTTTTTTGTCGACAGAGGCGACCATAGTGTGACTCGGGCATTACTCACAATAGAAAGTCAAATCTGTGGAATTTCCACTTTAATTTTTATAAGTCTTGTCGAGCAGTGAACAAAACTAAAAGACGACACATTTCCACTATCAGCACAACGCTGCCGTCAGAATTAATTGTGAAGCTTATCACTGGGT